>NW_027365025.1:0-148428 GCF_046119375.1 Phyllobates terribilis | reverse complement strand
TGGACGTTTTTCAATGGCAAAAATCAATGAATATTGTAAATGCACAAACAGTAATTTCTCCGCATTGCAAGGTGCAATTCTGAAATTTTTTGCTTTTTCCTGCTCCTCTTAGCATGATAAAGAAGATTCAAAGAGAGTGAGATGCCAGCTCCTTTCATTCAGTCAGTAGCTTCAAACATTTCTGGTATATGAAAAACATGTTTTTCAATGGCAAAAATCAATGAATATTGTAAATGCACAAACAGTAATATCTCCACATTGCAAGGTGCAATTCTGAAATTCTTTGCTTTTTCCTGCTAATCCTAGCATGATAAAGAAGATTCAAAGAGAGTGAGATGCCAGCTCCTTTCATTCAGTCAGTAGCTTCAAACATTTCTGGTATATGAAAAACATGTTTTTCAATGGCAAAAATCAATGAATATTGTAAATGCACAAACAGTAATATCTCCACATTGCAAGGTGCAATTCTGAAATTTTTAGCTTTTTCCTGTTAATCCTAGCATGATAAAGAAGATTCAAAGAGAGTGAGATGCCAGCTCCTTTCATTCAGTCAGTAGCTTCAAACATTTCTGGACGTTTTTCAATGGCAAAAATCAATGAATATTGTAAATGCACAAACAGTAATATCTCCACATTGCAAGGTGCAATTCTGAAATTTTTTGCTTTTTCCTGTTAATCCTAGCATGATAAAGAAGATTCAAAGAGAGTGAGATGCCAGCTCCTTTCATTCAGTCAGTAGCTTCAAACATTTTCTGGTATATGAAAAACATGTTTTTCAATGGCAAAAATCAATGAATATTGTAAATGCACAAACAGTAAATCTCCACATTGCAAGGTGCAATTCTGAAATTTTTTGCTTTTTCCTGCTAATCCTAGCATGATAAAGAAGATTCAAAGAGAGTGAGATGCCAGCTCCTTTCATTCAGTCAGTAGCTTCAAACATTTCTGGTATATGAAAAACATGTTTTTCAATGGCAAAAATCAATGAATATTGTAAATGCACAAACAGTAATATCTCCACATTGCAAGGTGCAATTCTGAAATTTTTTGCTTTTTCCTGCTAATCCTAGCATGATAAAGAAGATTCAAAGAGAGTGAGATGCCAGCTCCTTTCATTCAGTCAGTAGCTTCAAACATTTCTGGACTGTTTTTCAATGGCAAAAATCAATGAATATTGTAAATGCACAAACAGTAATATCTCCACATTGCAAGGTGCAATTCTGAAATTTTTTGCTTTTTCCTGTTAATCCTAGCATGATAAAGAAGATTCAAAGAGAGTGAGATGCCAGCTCCTTTCATTCAGTCAGTAGCTTCAAACATTTCTGGACGTTTTTCAATGGCAAAAATCAATGAATATTGTAAATGCACAAAACAGTAATATCTCCACATTGCAAGGTGCAATTCTGAAATTTTTTGCTTTTTCCTGTTAATCCTAGCATGATAAAGAAGATTCAAAGAGAGTGAGATGCCAGCTCCTTTCATTCAGTCAGTAGCTTCAAACATTTCTGGTATATGAAAAACGTTTTTTCAATGGCAAAAATCAATGAATATTGTAAATGCACAAACAGTAATATCTCCACATTGCAAGGTGCAATTCTGAAATTTTTTGCTTTTTCCTGCTAATCCTAGCATGATAAAGAAGATTCAAAGAGAGTGAGATGCCAGCTCCTTTCATTCAGTCAGTAGCTTCAAACATTTCTGGTATATGAAAAACATGTTTTTCAATGGCAAAAATCAATGAATATTTGTAAATGCACAAACAGTAATATCTCCACATTGCAAGGTGCAATTCTGAAATTTTTTGCTTTTTCCTGCTAATCCTAGCATGATAAAGAAGATTCAAAGAGAGTGAGATGCCAGATCCTTTCATTCAGTCAGTAGCTTCAAACATTTCTGGACGTTTTTCAATGGCAAAAATCAATGAATATTGTAAATGCACAAACAGTAATATCTCCACATTGCAAGGTGCAATTCTGAAATTTTTTGCTTTTTCCTGTTAATCCTAGCATGATAAAGAAGATTCAAAGAGAGTGAGATGCCAGCTCCTTTCATTCAGTCAGTAGCTTCAAACATTTCTGGTATATGAAAACATGTTTTTTCAATGGCAAAAATCAATGAATATTGTAAAATGCACAAACAGTAATATCTCCACATTGCAAGGTGAAATTCTGAAATTTTTTGCTTTTTCCTGTTAATCCTAGCATGATAAAGAAGATTCAAAGAGAGTGAGATGCCAGCTCCTTTCATTCAGTCAGTAGCTTCAAACATTTCTGGTATATGAAAAACATGTTTTTCAATGGCAAAAATCAATGAATATTGTAAATGCACAAACAGTAATATCTCCACATTGCAAGGTGCAATTCTGAAATTTTTTGCTTTTTCCTGCTAATCCTAGCATGATAAAGAAGATTCAAAGAGAGTGAGATGCCAGCTCCTTTCATTCAGTCAGTAGCTTCAATCATTTCTGGACATTTTTCAATGGCAAAAATCAATGAATATTGTAAATGCACAAACAGTAATTTCTCCGCATTGCAAGGTGCAATTCTGAAATTTTTTGCTTTTTCCTGCTCCTCTTAGCATGATAAAGAAGATTCAAAGAGAGTGAGATGACAGCTCCTTTCATTCAGTCAGTAGCTTCAATCATTTCTGGACGTTTTTCAATGGCAAAAATCAATGAATATTGTAATGCACAAACAGTAATTTCTCCGCATTGCAAGGTGCAATTCTGAAAATTTTTTGCTTTTTCCTGCTCCTCTTAGCATGATAAAGAAGATTCAAAGAGAGTGAGATGCCAGCTCCTTTCATTCAGTCAGTAGCTTCAAAAATTTCTGGTATATGAAAAACATGTTTTTCAATGGCAAAAATCAATGAATATTGTAAATGCACAAACAGTAATATCTCCACATTGCAAGGTGCAATTCTGAAATTCTTTGCTTTTTCCTGCTAATCCTAGCATGATAAAGAAGATTCAAAGAGAGTGAGATGCCAGCTCCTTTCATTCAGTCAGTAGCTTCAAACATTTCTGGTATATGAAAAACATGTTTTTCAATGGCAAAAATCAATGAATATTGTAAATGCACAAACAGTAATATCTCCACATTGCAAGGTGCAATTCTGAAATTTTTAGCTTTTTCCTGTTAATCCTAGCATGATAAAGAAGATTCAAAGAGAGTGAGATGCCAGCTCCTTTCATTCAGTCAGTAGCTTCAAACATTTTCTGGTATATGAAAAACATGTTTTTCAATGGCAAAAATCAATGAATATTGTAAATGCACAAACAGTAATATCTCCACATTGCAAGGTGCAATTCTGAAATTTTTTGCTTTTTCCTGCTAATCCTAGCATGATAAAGAAGATTCAAAGAGAGTGAGATGCCAGCTCCTTTCATTCAGTCAGTAGCTTCAAACATTTCTGGTATATGAAAAACATGTTTTTCAATGGCAAAAATCAATGAATATTGTAAATGCACAAACAGTAATATCTCCACATTGCAAGGTGCAATTCTGAAATTTTTTGCTTTTTCCTGCTAATCCTAGCATGATAAAGAAGATTCAAAGAGAGTGAGATGCCAGCTCCTTTCATTCAGTCAGTAGCTTCAAACATTTCTGGACGTTTTTCAATGGCAAAAATCAATGAATATTGTAAATGCACAAACAGTAATATCTCCACATTGCAAGGTGCAATTCTGAAATTTTTTGCTTTTTCCTGTTAATCCTAGCATGATAAAGAAGATTCAAAGAGAGTGAGATGCCAGCTCCTTTCATTCAGTCAGTAGCTTCAAACATTTCTGGACGTTTTTCAATGGCAAAAATCAATGAATATTGTAAATGCACAAACAGTAATATCTCCACATTGCAAGGTGCAATTCTGAAATTTTTTGCTTTTTCCTGCTAATCCTAGCATGATAAAGAAGATTCAAAGAGAGTGAGATGCCAGCTCCTTTCATTCAGTCAGTAGCTTCAAACATTTCTGGTATATGAAAAACATGTTTTTCAATGGCAAAAATCAATGAATATTGTAAATGCACAAACAGTAATATCTCCACATTGCAAGGTGCAATTCTGAAATTTTTTGCTTTTTCCTGCTAATCCTAGCATGATAAAGAAGATTCAAAGAGAGTGAGATGCCAGCTCCTTTCATTCAGTCAGTAGCTTCAAACATTTCTGGACGTTTTTCAATGGCAAAAATCAATGAATATTGTAAATGCACAAACAGTAATATCTCCACATTGCAAGGTGCAATTCTGAAATTTTTTGCTTTTTCCTGTTAATCCTAGCATGATAAAGAAGATTCAAAGAGAGTGAGATGCCAGCTCCTTTCATTCAGTCAGTAGCTTCAAACATTTCTGGACGTTTTTCAATGGCAAAAATCAATGAATATTGTAAATGCACAAACAGTAATATCTCCACATTGCAAGGTGCAATTCTGAAATTTTTTACTTTTTCCTGCTAATCCTAGCATGATAAAGAAGATTCAAAGAGAGTGAGATGCCAGCTCCTTTCATTCAGTCAGTAGCTTCAAACATTTCTGGTATATGAAAAACATGTTTTTCAATGGCAAAAATCAATGAATATTGTAAATGCACAAACAGTAATATCTCCACATTGCAAGGTGCAATTCTGAAATTTTTTGCTTTTTCCTGCTAATCCTAGCATGATAAAGAAGATTCAAAGAGAGTGAGATGCCAGCTCCTTTCATTCAGTCAGTAGCTTCAAACATTTCTGGACGTTTTTCAATGGCAAAAATCAATGAATATTGTAAATGCACAAACAGTAATATCTCCACATTGCAAGGTGCAATTCTGAAATTTTTTGCTTTTTCCTGTTAATCCTAGCATGATAAAGAAGATTCAAAGAGAGTGAGATGCCAGCTCCTTTCATTCAGTCAGTAGCTTCAAACATTTCTGGACGTTTTTCAATGGCAAAAATCAATGAATATTGTAAATGCACAAACAGTAATATCTCCACATTGCAAGGTGCAATTCTGAAATTTTTTGCTTTTTCCTGTTAATCCTAGCATGATAAAGAAGATTCAAAGAGAGTGAGATGCCAGCTCCTTTCATTCAGTCAGTAGCTTCAAACATTTCTGGTATATGAAAAACGTTTTTCAATGGCAAAAATCAATGAATATTGTAAATGCACAAACAGTAATATCTCCACATTGCAAGGTGCAATTCTGAAATTTTTTGCTTTTTCCTGCTAATCCTAGCATGATAAAGAAGATTCAAAGAGAGTGAGATGCCAGCTCCTTTCATTCAGTCAGTAGCTTCAAACATTTCTGGTATATGAAAAACATGTTTTTCAATGGCAAAAATCAATGAATATTGTAAATGCACAAACAGTAATATCTCCACATTGCAAGGTGCAATTCTGAAATTTTTTGCTTTTTCCTGCTAATCCTAGCATGATAAAGAAGATTCAAAGAGAGTGAGATGCCAGCTCCTTTCATTCAGTCAGTAGCTTCAAACATTTCTGGACGTTTTTCAATGGCAAAAATCAATGAATATTGTAAATGCACAAACAGTAATATCTCCACATTGCAAGGTGCAATTCTGAAATTTTTTGCTTTTTCCTGTTAATCCTAGCATGATAAAGAAGATTCAAAGAGAGTGAGATGCCAGCTCCTTTCATTCAGTCAGTAGCTTCAAACATTTCTGGTATATGAAAAACATGTTTTTCAATGGCAAAAATCAATGAATATTGTAAATGCACAAACAGTAATATCTCCACATTGCAAGGTGAAATTCTGAAATTTTTTGCTTTTTCCTGTTAATCCTAGCATGATAAAGAAGATTCAAAGAGAGTGAGATGCCAGCTCCTTTCATTCAGTCAGTAGCTTCAAACATTTCTGGTATATGAAAAACATGTTTTTCAATGGCAAAAATCAATGAATATTGTAAATGCACAAACAGTAATATCTCCACGTTGCAAGGTGCAATTCTGAAATTTTTTGCTTTTTCCTGCTAATCCTAGCATGATAAAGAAGATTCAAAGAGAGTGAGATGCCAGCTCCTTTCATTCAGTCAGTAGCTTCAATCATTTCTGGACATTTTTCAATGGCAAAAATCAATGAATATTGTAAATGCACAAACAGTAATTTCTCCGCATTGCAAGGTGCAATTCTGAAATTTTTTGCTTTTTCCTGCTCCTCTTAGCATGATAAAGAAGATTCAAAGAGAGTGAGATGCCAGCTCCTTTCATTCAGTCAGTAGCTTCAAAAATTTCTGGTATATGAAAAACATGTTTTTCAATGGCAAAAATCAATGAATATTGTAAATGCACAAACAGTAATATCTCCACATTGCAAGGTGCAATTCTGAAATTCTTTGCTTTTTCCTGCTAATCCTAGCATGATAAAGAAGATTCAAAGAGAGTGAGATGCCAGCTCCTTTCATTCAGTCAGTAGCTTCAAACATTTCTGGTATATGAAAAACATGTTTTTCAATGGCAAAAATCAATGAATATTGTAAATGCACAAACAGTAATATCTCCACATTGCAAGGTGCAATTCTGAAATTTTTAGCTTTTTCCTGTTAATCCTAGCATGATAAAGAAGATTCAAAGAGAGTGAGATGCCAGCTCCTTTCATTCAGTCAGTAGCTTCAAACATTTCTGGTATATGAAAAACATGTTTTTCAATGGCAAAAATCAATGAATATTGTAAATGCACAAACAGTAATATCTCCACATTGCAAGGTGCAATTCTGAAATTTTTTGCTTTTTCCTGCTAATCCTAGCATGATAAAGAAGATTCAAAGAGAGTGAGATGCCAGCTCCTTTCATTCAGTCAGTAGCTTCAAACATTTCTGGTATATGAAAAACATGTTTTTCAATGGCAAAAATCAATGAATATTGTAAATGCACAAACAGTAATATCTCCACATTGCAAGGTGCAATTCTGAAATTTTTTGCTTTTTCCTGCTAATCCTAGCATGATAAAGAAGATTCAAAGAGAGTGAGATGCCAGCTCCTTTCATTCAGTCAGTAGCTTCAAACATTTCTGGACGTTTTTCAATGGCAAAAATCAATGAATATTGTAAATGCACAAACAGTAATATCTCCACATTGCAAGGTGCAATTCTGAAATTTTTTGCTTTTTCCTGTTAATCCTAGCATGATAAAGAAGATTCAAAGAGAGTGAGATGCCAGCTCCTTTCATTCAGTCAGTAGCTTCAAACATTTCTGGACGTTTTTCAATGGCAAAAATCAATGAATATTGTAAATGCACAAACAGTAATATCTCCACATTGCAAGGTGCAATTCTGAAATTTTTTGCTTTTTCCTGCTAATCCTAGCATGATAAAGAAGATTCAAAGAGAGTGAGATGCCAGCTCCTTTCATTCAGTCAGTAGCTTCAAACATTTCTGGTATATGAAAAACATGTTTTTCAATGGCAAAAATCAATGAATATTGTAAATGCACAAACAGTAATATCTCCACATTGCAAGGTGCAATTCTGAAATTTTTTGCTTTTTCCTGCTAATCCTAGCATGATAAAGAAGATTCAAAGAGAGTGAGATGCCAGCTCCTTTCATTCAGTCAGTAGCTTCAAACATTTCTGGACGTTTTTCAATGGCAAAAATCAATGAATATTGTAAATGCACAAACAGTAATATCTCCACATTGCAAGGTGCAATTCTGAAATTTTTTGCTTTTTCCTGTTAATCCTAGCATGATAAAGAAGATTCAAAGAGAGTGAGATGCCAGCTCCTTTCATTCAGTCAGTAGCTTCAAACATTTCTGGACGTTTTTCAATGGCAAAAATCAATGAATATTGTAAATGCACAAACAGTAATATCTCCACATTGCAAGGTGCAATTCTGAAATTTTTTGCTTTTTCCTGCTAATCCTAGCATGATAAAGAAGATTCAAAGAGAGTGAGATGCCAGCTCCTTTCATTCAGTCAGTAGCTTCAAACATTTCTGGTATATGAAAAACATGTTTTTCAATGGCAAAAATCAATGAATATTGTAAATGCACAAACAGTAATATCTCCACATTGCAAGGTGCAATTCTGAAATTTTTTGCTTTTTCCTGCTAATCCTAGCATGATAAAGAAGATTCAAAGAGAGTGAGATGCCAGCTCCTTTCATTCAGTCAGTAGCTTCAAACATTTCTGGACGTTTTTCAATGGCAAAAATCAATGAATATTGTAAATGCACAAACAGTAATATCTCCACATTGCAAGGTGCAATTCTGAAATTTTTTGCTTTTTCCTGTTAATCCTAGCATGATAAAGAAGATACAAAGAGAGTGAGATGCCAGCTCCTTTCATTCAGTCAGTAGCTTCAAACATTTCTGGACGTTTTTCAATGGCAAAAATCAATGAATATTGTAAATGCACAAACAGTAATATCTCCACATTGCAAGGTGCAATTCTGAAATTTTTTGCTTTTTCCTGTTAATCCTAGCATGATAAAGAAGATTCAAAGAGAGTGAGATGCCAGCTCCTTTCATTCAGTCAGTAGCTTCAAACATTTCTGGTATATGAAAAACGTTTTTCAATGGCAAAAATCAATGAATATTGTAAATGCACAAACAGTAATATCTCCACATTGCAAGGTGCAATTCTGAAATTTTTTGCTTTTTCCTGCTAATCCTAGCATGATAAAGAAGATTCAAAGAGAGTGAGATGCCAGCTCCTTTCATTCAGTCAGTAGCTTCAAACATTTCTGGTATATGAAAAACATGTTTTTCAATGGCAAAAATCAATGAATATTGTAAATGCACAAACAGTAATATCTCCACATTGCAAGGTGCAATTCTGAAATTTTTTGCTTTTTCCTGCTAATCCTAGCATGATAAAGAAGATTCAAAGAGAGTGAGATGCCAGCTCCTTTCATTCAGTCAGTAGCTTCAAACATTTCTGGACGTTTTTCAATGGCAAAAATCAATGAATATTGTAAATGCACAAACAGTAATATCTCCACATTGCAAGGTGCAATTCTGAAATTTTTTGCTTTTTCCTGTTAATCCTAGCATGATAAAGAAGATTCAAAGAGAGTGAGATGCCAGCTCCTTTCATTCAGTCAGTAGCTTCAAACATTTCTGGTATATGAAAAACATGTTTTTCAATGGCAAAAATCAATGAATATTGTAAATGCACAAACAGTAATATCTCCACATTGCAAGGTGAAATTCTGAAATTTTTTGCTTTTTCCTGTTAATCCTAGCATGATAAAGAAGATTCAAAGAGAGTGAGATGCCAGCTCCTTTCATTCAGTCAGTAGCTTCAAACATTTCTGGTATATGAAAAACATGTTTTTCAATGGCAAAAATCAATGAATATTGTAAATGCACAAACAGTAATATCTCCACATTGCAAGGTGCAATTCTGAAATTTTTTGCTTTTTCCTGCTAATCCTAGCATGATAAAGAAGATTCAAAGAGAGTGAGATGCCAGCTCCTTTCATTCAATCAGTAGCTTCAATCATTTCTGGACATTTTTCAATGGCAAAAATCAATGAATATTGTAAATGCACAAACAGTAATTTCTCCGCATTGCAAGGTGCAATTCTGAAATTTTTTGCTTTTTCCTGCTCCTCTTAGCATGATAAAGAAGATTCAAAGAGAGTGAGATGACAGCTCCTTTCATTCAGTCAGTAGCTTCAATCATTTCTGGACGTTTTTCAATGGCAAAAATCAATGAATATTGTAAATGCACAAACAGTAATTTCTCCGCATTGCAAGGTGCAATTCTGAAATTTTTTGCTTTTTCCTGCTCCTCTTAGCATGATAAAGAAGATTCAAAGAGAGTGAGATGCCAGCTCCTTTCATTCAGTCAGTAGCTTCAAACATTTCTGGTATATGAAAAACATGTTTTTCAATGGCAAAAATCAATGAATATTGTAAATGCACAAACAGTAATATCTCCACATTGCAAGGTGCAATTCTGAAATTCTTTGCTTTTTCCTGCTAATCCTAGCATGATAAAGAAGATTCAAAGAGAGTGAGATGCCAGCTCCTTTCATTCAGTCAGTAGCTTCAAACATTTCTGGTATATGAAAAACATGTTTTTCAATGGCAAAAATCAATGAATATTGTAAATGCACAAACAGTAATATCTCCACATTGCAAGGTGCAATTCTGAAATTTTTAGCTTTTTCCTGTTAATCCTAGCATGATAAAGAAGATTCAAAGAGAGTGAGATGCCAGCTCCTTTCATTCAGTCAGTAGCTTCAAACATTTCTGGATGTTTTTCAATGGCAAAAATCAATGAATATTGTAAATGCACAAACAGTAATATCTCCACATTGCAAGGTGCAATTCTGAAATTTTTTGCTTTTTCCTGTTAATCCTAGCATGGTAAAGAAGATTCAAAGAGAGTGAGATGCCAGCTCCTTTCATTCAGTCAGTAGCTTCAAACATTTCTGGTATATGAAAAACATGTTTTTCAATGGCAAAAATCAATGAATATTGTAAATGCACAAACAGTAATATCTCCACATTGCAAGGTGCAATTCTGAAATTTTTTGCTTTTTCCTGCTAATCCTAGCATGATAAAGAAGATTCAAAGAGAGTGAGATGCCAGCTCCTTTCATTCAGTCAGTAGCTTCAAACATTTCTGGTATATGAAAAACATGTTTTTCAATGGCAAAAATCAATGAATATTGTAAATGCACAAACAGTAATATCTCCACATTGCAAGGTGCAATTCTGAAATTTTTTGCTTTTTCCTGCTAATCCTAGCATGATAAAGAAGATTCAAAGAGAGTGAGATGCCAGCTCCTTTCATTCAGTCAGTAGCTTCAAACATTTCTGGACGTTTTTCAATGGCAAAAATCAATGAATATTGTAAATGCACAAACAGTAATATCTCCACATTGCAAGGTGCAATTCTGAAATTTTTTGCTTTTTCCTGTTAATCCTAGCATGATAAAGAAGATTCAAAGAGAGTGAGATGCCAGCTCGTTTCATTCAGTCAGTAGCTTCAAACATTTCTGGACGTTTTTCAATGGCAAAAATCAATGAATATTGTAAATGCACAAACAGTAATATCTCCACATTGCAAGGTGCAATTCTGAAATTTTTTGCTTTTTCCTGTTAATCCTAGCATGATAAAGAAGATTCAAAGAGAGTGAGATGCCAGCTCCTTTCATTCAGTCAGTAGCTTCAAACATTTCTGGTATATGAAAAACATGTTTTTCAATGGCAAAAATCAATGAATATTGTAAATGCACAAACAGTAATATCTCCACATTGCAAGGTGCAATTCTGAAATTTTTTGCTTTTTCCTGTTAATCCTAGCATGATAAAGAAGATTCAAAGAGAGTGAGATGCCAGCTCCTTTCATTCAGTCAGTAGCTTCAAACATTTCTGGTATATGAAAAACATGTTTTTCAATGGCAAAAATCAATGAATATTTTAAATGCACAAACAGTAATATCTCCACATTGCAAGGTGCAATTCTGAAATTTTTTGCTTTTTCCTGCTAATCCTAGCATGATAAAGAAGATTCAAAGAGAGTGAGATGCCAGCTCCTTTCATTCAGTCAGTAGCTTCAAACATTTCTGGACGTTTTTCAATGGCAAAAATCAATGAATATTGTAAATGCACAAACAGTAATATCTCCACATTGCAAGGTGCAATTCTGAAATTTTTTGCTTTTTCCTGTTAATCCCAGCATGATAAAGAAGATTCAAAGAGAGTGAGATGCCAGCTCCTTTCATTCAGTCAGTAGCTTCAAACATTTCTGGTATATGAAAAACATGTTTTTCAATGGCAAAAATCAATGAATATTGTAAATGCACAAACAGTAATATCTCCACATTGCAAGGTGAAATTCTGAAATTTTTTGCTTTTTCCTGTTAATCCAAGCATGATAAAGAAGATTCAAAGAGAGTGAGATGCCAGCTCCTTTCATTCAGTCAGTAGCTTCAAACATTTCTGGTATATGAAAAACATGTTTTTCAATGGCAAAAATCAATGAATATTGTAAATGCACAAACAGTAATATCTCCACATTGCAAGGTGCAATTCTGAAATTTTTTGCTTTTTCCTGCTAATCCTAGCATGATAAAGAAGATTCAAAGAGAGTGAGATGCCAGCTCCTTTCATTCAGTCAGTAGCTTCAATCATTTCTGGACATTTTTCAATGGCAAAAATCAATGAATATTGTAAATGCACAAACAGTAATTTCTCCGCATTGCAAGGTGCAATTCTGAAATTTTTTGCTTTTTCCTGCTCCTCTTAGCATGATAAAGAAGATTCAAAGAGAGTGAGATGACAGCTCCTTTCATTCAGTCAGTAGCTTCAATCATTTCTGGACGTTTTTCAATGGCAAAAATCAATGAATATTGTAAATGCACAAACAGTAATTTCTCCGCATTGCAAGGTGCAATTCTGAAATTTTTTGCTTTTTCCTGCTCCTCTTAGCATGATAAAGAAGATTCAAAGAGAGTGAGATGCCAGCTCCTTTCATTCAGTCAGTAGCTTCAAACATTTGTGGTATATGAAAAACATGTTTTTCAATGGCAAAAATCAATGAATATTGTAAATGCACAAACAGTAATATCTCCACATTGCAAGGTGCAATTCTGAAATTCTTTGCTTTTTTCTGCTAATCCTAGCATGATAAAGAAGATTCAAAGAGAGTGAGATGCCAGCTCCTTTCATTCAGTCTGTAGCTTCAAACATTTCTGGTATATGAAAAACATGTTTTTCAATGGCAAAAATCAATGAATATTGTAAATGCACAAACAGTAATATCTCCACATTGCAAGGTGCAATTCTGAAATTTTTAGCTTTTTCCTGCTAATCCGAGCATGATAAAGAAGATTCAAAGAGAGTGAGATGCCAGCTCCTTTCATTCAGTCAGTAGCTTCAAACATTTCTGGTATATGAAAAACATGTTTTTCAATGGCAAAAATCAATGAATATTGTAAATGCACAAACAGTAATATCTCCACATTGCAAGGTGCAATTCTGAAATTTTTTGCTTTTTCCTGCTAATCCTAGCATGATAAAGAAGATTCAAAGAGAGTGAGATGCCAGCTCCTTTCATTCAGCCAGTAGCTTCAAACATTTCTGGTATATGAAAAACATGTTTTTCAATGGCAAAAATCAATGAATATTGTAAATGCACAAACAGTAATATCTCCACATTGCAAGGTGCAATTCTGAAATTTTTTGCTTTTTCCTGCTAATCCTAGCATGATAAAGAAGATTCAAAGAGAGTGAGATGCCAGCTCCTTTCATTCAGTCAGTAGCTTCAAACATTTCTGGACGTTTTTCAATGGCAAAAATCAATGAATATTGTAAATGCACAAACAGTAATATCTCCACATTGCAAGGTGCAATTCTGAAATTTTTTGCTTTTTCCTGTTAATCCTAGCATGATAAAGAAGATTCAAAGAGAGTGAGATGCCAGCTCCTTTCATTCAGTCAGTAGCTTCAAACATTTCTGGACGTTTTTCAATGGCAAAAATCAATGAATATTGTAAATGCACAAACAGTAATATCTCCACATTGCAAGGTGCAATTCTGAAATTTTTTGCTTTTTCCTGTGAATCCTAGCATGATAAAGAAGATTCAAAGAGAGTGAGATGCCAGCTCCTTTCATTCAGTCAGTAGCTTCAAACATTTCTGGTATATGAAAAACATGTTTTTCAATGGCAAAAATCAATGAATATTGTAAATGCACAAACAGTAATATCTCCACATTGCAAGGTGCAATTCTGAAATTTTTTGCTTTTTCCTGTTAATCCTAGCATGATAAAGAAGAATCAAAGAGAGTGAGATGCCAGCTCCTTTCATTCAGTCAGTAGCTTCAAACATTTCTGGTATATGAAAAACATGTTTTTCAATGGCAAAAATCAATGAATATTTTAAATGCACAAACAGTAATATCTCCACATTGCAAGGTGCAATTCTGAAATTTTTTGCTTTTTCCTGCTACTCCTAGCATGATAAAGAAGATTCAAAGAGAGTGAGATGCCAGCTCCTTTCATTCAGTCAGTAGCTTCAAACATTTCTGGACGTTTTTCAATGGCAAAAATCAATGAATATTGTAAATGCACAAACAGTAATATCTCCACATTGCAAGGTGCAATTCTGAAATTTTTTGCTTTTTCCTGTTAATCCTAGCATGATAAAGAAGATTCAAAGAGAGTGAGATGCCAGCTCCTTTCATTCAGTCAGTAGCTTCAAACATTTCTGGTATATGAAAAACATGTTTTTCAATGGCAAAAATCAATGAATATTGTAAATGCACAAACAGTAATATCTCCACATTGCAAGGTGCAATTCTGAAATTTTTTGCTTTTTCCTGTTAATCCTAGCATGATAAAGAAGATTCAAAGAGAGTGACATGCCAGCTCCTTTCATTCAGTCAGTAGCTTCAAACATTTCTGGTATATGAAAAACATGTTTTTCAATGGCAAAAATCAATGAATATTGTAAATGCACAAACAGTAATATCTCCACATTGCAAGGTGCAATTCTGAAATTTTTTGCTTTTTCCTGCTAATCCTAGCATGATAAAGAAGATTCAAAGAGAGTGAGATGCCAGCTCCTTTCATTCAGTCAGTAGCTTCAAACATTTCTGGACGTTTTTCAATGGCAAAAATCAATGAATATTGTAAATGCACAAACAGTAATATCTCCACATTACAAGGTGCAATTCTGAAATTTTTTGCTTTTTCCTGTTAATCCTAGCATGATAAAGAAGATTCAAAGAGAGTGAGATGCCAGCTCGTTTTATTCAGTCAGTAGCTTCAAACATTTCTGGTATATGAAAAACATGTTTTTCAATGGCAAAAATCAATGAATATTGTAAATGCACAAACAGAAATATCTCCACATTGCAAGGTGCAATTCTGAAATTTTTTGCTTTTTCCTGCTAATCCTAGCATGATAAAGAAGATTCAAAGAGAGTGAGATGCCAGCTCCTTTCATTCAGTCAGTAGCTTCAAACATTTCTGGTATATGAAAAACACATGTTTTTCAATGGCAAAAATCAATGAATATTGTAAATGCACAAACAGTAATATCTCCACATTGCAAGGTGCAATTCTGAAATTTTTTGCTTTTTCCTGCTAATCCTAGCATGATAAAGAAGATTCAAAGAGAGTGAGATGCCAGCTCCTTTCATTCAGTCAGTAGCTTCAAACATTTCTGGTATATGAAAAACATGTTTTTCAATGGCAAAAATCAATGAATATTGTAAATGCACAAACAGTAATATCTCCACATTGCAAGGTGCAATTCTGAAATTTTTAGCTTTTTCCTGTTAATCCTAGCATGATAAAGAAGATTCAAAGAGAGTGAGATGCCAGCTCCTTTCATTCAGTCAGTAGCTTCAAACATTTCTGGACGTTTTTCAATGGCAAAAATCAATGAATATTGTAAATGCACAAACAGTATTATCTCCACATTGCAAGGTGCAATTCTGAAATTTTTTGCTTTTTCCTGTTAATCCTAGCATGATAAAGAAGATTCAAAGAGAGTGAGATGCCAGCTCCTTTCATTCAGTCAGTAGCTTCAAACATTTCTGGTATATGAAAAACGTTTTTCAATGGCAAAAATCAATGAATATTGTAAATGCACAAACAGTAATATCTCCACATTGCAAGGTGCAATTCTGAAATTTTTTGCTTTTTCCTGCTAATCCTAGCATGATAAAGAAGATTCAAAGAGAGTGAGATGCCAGCTCCTTTCATTCAGTCAGTAGCTTCAAACATTTCTGGTATATGAAAAACATGTTTTTCAATGGCAAAAATCAATGAATATTGTAAATGCACAAACAGTAATATCTCCACATTGCAAGGTGCAATTCTGAAATTTTTTGCTTTTTCCTGCTAATCCTAGCATGATAAAGAAGATTCAAAGAGAGTGAGATGCCAGCTCCTTTCATTCAGTCAGTAGCTTCAAACATTTCTGGACGTTTTTCAATGGCAAAAATCAATGAATATTGTAAATGCACAAACAGTAATATCTCCACATTGCAAGGTGCAATTCTGAAATTTTTTGCTTTTTCCTGTTAATCCTAGCATGATAAAGAAGATTCAAAGAGAGTGAGATGCCAGCTCCTTTCATTCAGTCAGTAGCTTCAAACATTTCTGGTATATGAAAAACATGTTTTTCAATGGCAAAAATCAATGAATATTGTAAATGCACAAACAGTAATATCTCCACATTGCAAGGTGCAATTCTGAAATTTTTTGCTTTTTCCTGTTAATCCTAGCATGATAAAGAAGATTCAAAGAGAGTGAGATGCCAGCTCCTTTCATTCAGTCAGTAGCTTCAAACATTTCTGGTATATGAAAAACATGTTTTTCAATGGCAAAAATCAATGAATATTTTAAATGCACAAACAGTAATATCTCCACATTGCAAGGTGCAATTCTGAAATTTTTTGCTTTTTCCTGCTAATCCTAGCATGATAAAGAAGATTCAAAGAGAGTGAAATGCCAGCTCCTTTCATTCAGTCAGTAGCTTCAAACATTTCTGGACGTTTTTCAATGGCAAAAATCAATGAATATTGTAAATGCACAAACAGTAATATCTCCACATTGCAAGGTGCAATTCTGAAATTTTTTGCTTTTTCCTGTTAATCCTAGCATGATAAAGAAGATTCAAAGAGAGTGAGATGCCAGCTCCTTTCATTCAGTCAGTAGCTTCAAACATTTCTGGTATATGAAAAACATGTTTTTCAATGGCAAAAATCAATGAATATTGTAAATGCACAAACAGTAATATCTCCACATTGCAAGGTGCAATTCTGAAATTTTTTGCTTTTTCCTGCTAATCCTAGCATGATAAAGAAGATTCAAAGAGAGTGAGATGCCAGCTCCTTTCATTCAGTCAGTAGCTTCAAACATTTCTGGTATATGAAAAACACATGTTTTTCAATGGCAAAAATCAATGAATATTGTAAATGCACAAACAGTAATATCTCCACATTGCAAGGTGCAATTCTGAAATTTTTTGCTTTTTCCTGCTAATCCTAGCATGATAAAGAAGATTCAAAGAGAGTGAGATGCCAGCTCCTTTCATTCAGTCAGTAGCTTCAAACATTTCTGGTATATGAAAAACATGTTTTTCAATGGCAAAAATCAATGAATATTGTAAATGCACAAACAGTAATATCTCCACATTGCAAGGTGCAATTCTGAAATTTTTAGCTTTTTCCTGTTAATCCTAGCATGATAAAAAAGATTCAAAGAGAGTGAGATGCCAGCTCCTTTCATTCAGTCAGTAGCTTCAAACATTTCTGGACGTTTTTCAATGGCAAAAATCAATGAATATTGTAAATGCACAAACAGTAATATCTCCACATTGCAAGGTGCAATTCTGAAATTTTTGGCTTTTTCCTGTTAATCCTAGCATGATAAAGAAGATTCAAAGAGAGTGAGATGCCAGCTCCTTTCATTCAGTCAGTAGCTTCAAACATTTCTGGTATATGAAAAACGTTTTTCAATGGCAAAAATCAATGAATATTGTAAATGCACAAACAGTAATATCTCCACATTGCAAGGTGCAATTCTGAAATTTTTTGCTTTTTCCTGCTAATCCTAGCATGATAAAGAAGATTCAAAGAGAGTGAGATGCCAGCTCCTTTCATTCAGTCAGTAGCTTCAAACATTTCTGGTATATGAAAAACATGTTTTTCAATGGCAAAAATCAATGAATATTGTAAATGCACAAACAGTAATATCTCCACATTGCAAGGTGCAATTCTGAAATTTTTTGCTTTTTCTTGCTAATCCTAGCATGATAAAGAAGATTCAAAGAGAGTGAGATGCCAGCTCCTTTCATTCAGTCAGTAGCTTCAAACATTTCTGGACGTTTTTCAATGGCAAAAATCAATGAATATTGTAAATGCACAAACAGTAATATCTCCACATTGCAAGGTGCAATTCTGAAATTTTTTGCTTTTTCCTGTTAATCCTAGCATGATAAAGAAGATTCAAAGAGAGTGAGATGCCAGCTCATTTCATTCAGTCAGTAGCTTCAAACATTTCTGGTATATGAAAAACATGTTTTTCAATGGCAAAAATCAATGAATATTGTAAATGCACAAACAGTAATATCTCCACATTGCAAGGTGAAATTCTGAAATTTTTTGCTTTTTCCTGTTAATCCTAGCATGATAAAGAAGATTCAAAGAGAGTGAGATGCCAGCTCCTTTCATTCAGTCAGTAGCTTCAAACATTTCTGGTATATGAAAAACATGTTTTTCAATGGCAAAAATCAATGAATATTGTAAATGCACAAACAGTAATATCTCCACATTGCAAGGTGCAATTCTGAAATTTTTTGCTTTTTCCTGCTAATCCTAGCATGATAAAGAAGATTCAAAGAGAGTGAGATGCCAGCTCCTTTCATTCAGTCAGTAGCTTCAATCATTTCTGGACATTTTTTAATGGCAAAAATCAATGAATATTGTAAATGCACAAACAGTAATATCTCCACATTGCAAGGTGCAATTCTGAAATTTTTTGCTTTTTCCTGTTAATCCTAGCATGATAAAGAAGATTCAAAGAGAGTGAGATGCCAGCTCCTTTCATTCAGTCAGTAGCTTCAAACATTTCTGGTATATGAAAAACATGATGTTTTTCAATGGCAAAAATCAATGAATATTGTAAATGCACAAACAGTAATATCTCCACATTGCAAGGTGAAATTCTGAAATTTTTTGCTTTTTCCTGTTAATCCTAGCATGATAAAGAAGATTCAAAGAGAGTGAGATGCCAGCTCCTTTCATTCAGTCAGTAGCTTCAAACATTTCTGGTATATGAAAAACATGTTTTTCAATGGCAAAAATCAATGAATATTGTAAATGCACAAACAGTAATATCTCCACATTGCAAGGTGTAATTCTGAAATTTTTTGCTTTTTCCTGCTAATCCTAGCATGATAAAGAAGATTCAAAGAGAGTGAGATGCCAGCTCCTTTCATTCAGTCAGTAGCTTCAATCATTTCTGGACATTTTTCAATGGCAAAAATCAATGAATATTGTAAATGCACAAACAGTAATTTCTCCGCATTGCAAGGTGCAATTCTGAAATTTTTTGCTTTTTCCTGCTCCTCTTAGCATGATAAAGAAGATTCAAAGAGAGTGAGATGACAGATCCTTTCATTCAGTCAGTAGCTTCAATCATTTCTGGATGTTTTTCAATGGCAAAAATCAATGAATATTGTAAATGCACAAACAGAAATTTCTCCGCATTGCAAGGTGCAATTCTGAAATTTTTTGCTTTTTCCTGCTCCTCTTAGCATGATAAAGAAGATTCAAAGAGAGTGAGGTGCCAGCTCCTTTCATTCTGTCAGGAGCTTCAAACATTTCTGGTATATGAATAACATGTTTTTCAATGGCAAAAATCAATGAATATTGTAAATGCACAAACAGTAATTTCTCCGCATTGCAAGGTGCAATTCTGAAATTTTTTACTTTTTCCTGCTCCTCTTAGCATGATAAAGAAGATTCAAAGAGAGTGAGATGCCAGCTCCTTTCATTCAGTCAGTAGCTTCAATCATTTCTGGTATATGAATAACATGATGTTTTTCATTCGCAAAAATCAATGAATATTGTAAATGCACAAACAGTAATTTCTCCGCATTGCAAGGTGCAATTCTGAAATTTTTTGCTTTTTCCTGCTCCTCTTAGCATGATAAAGAAGATTCAAAGAGAGTGAGATGCCAGCTCCTTTCATTCAGTCAGTAGCTTCAATCATTTCTGGATGTTTTTCAATGGCAAAAATCAATGAATATTGTAAATGCACAAACAGTAATTTCTCCGCATTGCAAGGTGCAATTCTGAAATTTTTTGCTTTTTCCTGCTCCTCTTAGCATGATAAAGAAGATTCAAAGAGAGTGAGATGCCAGCTCCTTTCCTTCAGTCAGTAGCTTCAATCATTTCTGGTATATGAATAACATGATGTTTTTCAATGGCAAAAATCAATGAATTTTGTAAATGCACAAACAGTAATTTCTCCGCATTGCAAGGCGCAATTCTGAAATTTTTTGCTTTTTCCTGCTCCTCTTAGCATGATAAAGAAGATTCAAAGAGAGTGAGATGCCAGCTCCTTTCATTCAGTCAGTAGCTTCAATCATTTCTGGACATTTTTCAATGGCAAAAATCAATGAATATTGTAAATGCACAAACAGTAATTTCTCCGCATTGCAAGGTGCAATTCTGAAATTTTTTGCTTTTTCCTGCTCCTCTTAGCATGATAAAGAAGATTCAAAGAGAGTGAGATGCCAGCTCCTTTCATTCAGTCAGTAGCTTCAATCATTTCTGGACGTTTTTCAATGGCAAAAATCAATGAATATTGTAAATGCACAAACAGTAATTTCTCCGCATTGCAAGGTGCAATTCTGAAATTTTTTGCTTTTTCCTGCTCCTCTTAGCATGATAAAGAAGATTCAAAGAGAGTGAGATGCCAGCTCCTTTCATTCAGTCAGTACCTTCAATCATTTCTGGACGTTTTTCAATGGCAAAAATCAATGAATATTGTAAATGCACAAACAGTAATTTCTCCGCATTGCAAGGTGCAATTCTGAAATTTTTTGCTTTTTCCTGCTCCTCTTAGCATGATAAAGAAGATTCAAAGAGAGTGAGATGCCAGCTCCTTTCATTCAGTCAGTAGCTTCAATCATTTCTGGACGTTTTTCAATGGCAAAAATCAATGAATATTGTAAATGCACAAACTGTAATTTCTCCGCATTGCAAGGTGCAATTCTGAAATTTTTTGCTTTTTCCTGCTCCTCTTAGCATGATAAAGAAGATTCAAAGAGATTGAGATGCCAGCTTCTTTCATTCTGTCAGTAGCTTCAATCATTTCTGGTATATGAATAACATGATGTTTTTCAATAGCAAAAATCAATGAATATTGTAAATGCACAAACAGTAATTTCTCCGCATTGCAAGGTGCAATTCTGAAATTTTTTGCTTTTTCCTGCTCCTCTTAGCATGATAAAGAAGATTCAAAGAGAGTGAGATGCCAGCTCCTTTCATTCAGTCAGTAGCTTCAATCATTTCTGGACATTTTTCAATGGCAAAAATCAATGAATATTGTAAATGCACAAACAGTAATTTCTCCGCATTGCAAGGTGCAATTCTGAAATTTTTTGCTTTTTCCTGCTCCTCTTAGCATGATAAACAAGATTCAAAGAGAGTGAGATGCCATCTCCTTTCATTCAGTCAGTAGCTTCAATCATTTCTGGACGTTTTTCAATGGCAAAAATCAATGAATATTGTAAATGCACAAACAGTAATTTCTCCGCATTGCAAGGTGCAATTCTGAAATTTTTTGCTTTTTCCTGCTCCTCTTAGCATGATAAAGAAGATTCAAAGAGAGTGAGATGCCAGCTCCTTTCATTCAGTCAGTAGCTTCAATCATTTCTGGTATATGAATAACATGATGTTTTTCAATGGCAAAAATCAATGAATATTGTAAATGCACAAACAGTAATTTCTCCGCATTGCAAGGTGCAATTCTGAAATTTTTTGCTTTTTCCTGCTCCTCTTAGCATGATAAAGAAGATTCAAAGAGAGTGAGATGCCAGCTCCTTTCATTCAGTCAGTAGCTTCAATCATTTCTGGACGTTTTTCAATGGCAAAAATCAATGAATATTGTAAATGCACAAACAGTAATTTCTCCGCATTGCAAGGTGCAATTCTGAAATTTTTTGCTTTTTCCTGCTCCTCTTAGCATGATAAACAAGATTCAAAGAGAGTGAGATGCCAGCTCCTTTCATTCAGTCAGTAGCTTCAATCATTTCTGGACGTTTTTCAATGGCAAAAATCATTGAATATTGTAAATGCACAAACAGTAATTTCTCCGCATTGCAAGGTGCAATTCTGAAATTTTTTACTTTTTCCTGCTCCTCTTAGCATGATAAAGAAGATTCAAAGAGAGTGAGATGCCAGCTCCTTTCATTCAGTCAGTAGCTTCAATCATTTCTGGTATATGAATAACATGATGTTTTTCAATCGCAAAAATCAATGAATATTGTAAATGCACAAACAGTAATTTCTCCGCATTGCAAGGTGCAATTCTGAAATTTTTTGCTTTTTCCTGCTCCTCTTAGCATGATAAAGAAGATTCAAAGAGAGTGAGATGCCAGCTCCTTTCATTCAGTCAGTAGCTACAATCATTTCTGGATGTTTTTCAATGGCAAAAATCAATGAATATTGTAAATGCACAAACAGTAATTTCTCCGCATTGCAAGGTGCAATTCTGAAATTTTTTGCTTTTTCCTGCTCCTCTTAGCATGATAAAGAAGATTCAAAGAGAGTGAGATGCCAGCTCCTTTCCTTCAGTCAGTAGCTTCAATCATTTCTGGTATATGAATAACATGATGTTTTTCAATGGCAAAAATCAATGAATTTTGTAAATGCACAAACAGTAATTTCTCCGCATTGCAAGGCGCAATTCTGAAATTTTTTGCTTTTTCCTGCTCCTCTTAGCATGATAAAGAAGATTCAAAGAGAGTGAGATGCCAGCTCCTTTCATTCAGTCAGGAGCTTCAATCATTTCTGGACATTTTTCAATGGCAAAAATCAATGAATATTGTAAATGCACAAACAGTAATTTCTCCGCATTGCAAGGTGCAATTCTGAAATTTTTTGCTTTTTCCTGCTCCTCTTAGCATGATAAAGAAGATTCAAAGAGAGTGAGATGCCAGCTCCTTTCATTCAGTCAGTAGCTTCAATCATTTCTGGACGTTTTTCAATGGCAAAAATCAATGAATATTGTAAATGCACAAACAGTAATTTCTCCGCATTGCAAGGTGCAATTCTGAAATTTTTTGCTTTTTCCTGCTCCTCTTAGCATGATAAAGAAGATTCAAAGAGAGTGATATGCCAGCTCCTTTCATTCAGTCAGTACCTTCAATCATTTCTGGACGTTTTTCAATGGCAAAAATCAATGAATATTGTAAATGCACAAACAGTAATTTCTCCGCATTGCAAGGTGCAATTCTGAAATTTTTTGCTTTTTCCTGCTCCTCTTAGCATGATAAAGAAGATTCAAAGAGAGTGAGATGCCAGCTCCTTTCATTCAGTCAGTAGCTTCAATCATTTCTGGACGTTTCTCAATGGCAAAAATCAATGAATATTGTAAATGCACAAACTGCAATTTCTCCGCATTGCAAGGTGCAATTCTGAAATTTTTTGCTTTTTCCTGCTCCTCTTAGCATGATAAAGAAGATTCAAAGAGAGTGAGATGCCAGCTCCTTTCATTCAGTCAGTAGCTTCAATCATTTCTGGTATATGAATAACATGATGTTTTTCAATAGCAAAAATCAATGAATATTGTAAATGCACAAACAGTAATTTCTCCGCATTGCAAGGTGCAATTCTGAAATTTTTTGCTTTTTCCTGCTCCTCTTAGCATGATAAAGAAGATTCAAAGAGAGTGAGATGCCAGCTCCTTTCATTCAGTCAGTAGCTTCAATCATTTCTGGACGTTTTTCAATGGCAAAAATCAATGAATATTGTAAATGCACAAACAATAATTTCTCCACATTGCAAGGTGCAATTCTGAAATTTTTTGCTTTTTCCTGCTCCTCTTAGCATGATAAACAAGATTCAAAGAGAGTGAGATGCCAGCTCCTTTCATTCAGTCAGTAGCTTCAATCATTTCTGGACGTTTTTCAATGGCAAAAATCATTGAATATTGTAAATGCACAAACAGTAATTTCTCCGCATTGCAAGGTGCAATTCTGAAATTTTTTACTTTTTCCTGCTCCTCTTAGCATGATAAAGAAGATTCAAAGAGAGTGAGATGCCAGCTCCTTTCATTCAGTCAGTAGCTTCAATCATTTCTGGACGTTTTTCAATGGCAAAAATCAATGAATATTGTAAATGCACAAACAGTAATTTCTCCGCATTGCAAGGTGCAATTCTGAAATTTTTTGCTTTTTCCTGCTCCTCTTAGCATGATAAAGAAGATTCAAAGAGAGTGAGATGCCAGCTCCTTTCCTTCAGTCAGTAGCTTCAATCATTTCTGGTATATGAATAACATGATGTTTTTCAATGGCAAAAATCAATGAATTTTGTAAATGCACAAACAGTAATTTCTCCGCATTGCAAGGCGCAATTCTGAAATTTTTTGCTTTTTCCTGCTCCTCTTAGCATGATAAAGAAGATTCAAAGAGAGTGAGATGCCAGCTCCTTTCATTCAGTCAGTAGCTTCAATCATTTCTGGACATTTTTCAATGGCAAAAATCAATGAATATTGTAAATGCACAAACAGTAATTTCTCCGCATTGCAAGGTGCAATTCTGAAATTTTTTGCTTTTTCCTGCTCCTCTTAGCATGATAAAGAAGATTCAAAGAGAGTGAGATGCCAGCTCCTTTCATTCAGTCAGTAGCTTCAATCATTTCTGGACGTTTTTCAATGGCAAAAATCAATGAATATTGTAAATGCACAAACATTAATTTCTCCGCATTGCAAGGTGCAATTCTGAAATTTTTTGCTTTTTCCTGCTCCTCTTAGCATGATAAAGAAGATTCAAAGAGAGTGAGGTGCCAGCTCCTTTCATTCAGTCAGGACCTTCAAACATTTCTGGTATATGAATAACATGTTTTTCAATGGCAAAAATCAATGAATATTGTAAATGCACAAACAGTAATTTCTCCGCATTGCAAGGTGCAATTCTGAAATTTTTTGCTTTTTCCTGCTCCTCTTAGCATGATAAAGAAGATTCAAAGAGATTGAGATGCCAGCTTCTTTCATTCTGTCAGTAGCTTCAATCATTTCTGGTATATGAATAACATGATGTTTTTCAATAGCAAAAATCAATGAATATTGTAAATGCACAAACAGTAATTTCTCCGCATTGCAAGGTGCAATTCTGAAATTTTTTGCTTTTTCCTGCTCCTCTTAGCATGATAAAGAAGATTCAAAGAGAGTGAGATGCCAGCTCCTTTCATTCAGTCAGTAGCTTCAATCATTTCTGGACATTTTTCAATGGCAAAAATCAATGAATATTGTAAATGCACAAACAGTAATTTCTCCGCATTGCAAGGTGCAATTCTGAAATTTTTTGCTTTTTCCTGCTCCTCTTAGCATGATAAACAAGATTCAAAGAGAGTGAGATGCCATCTCCTTTCATTCAGTCAGTAGCTTCAATCATTTCTGGACGTTTTTCAATGGCAAAAATCAATGAATATTGTAAATGCACAAACAGTAATTTCTCCGCATTGCAAGGTGCAATTCTGAAATTTTTTGCTTTTTCCTGCTCCTCTTAGCATGATAAAGAAGATTCAAAGAGAGTGAGATGCCAGCTCCTTTCATTCAGTCAGTAGCTTCAATCATTTCTGGTATATGAATAACATGATGTTTTTCAATGGCAAAAATCAATGAATATTGTAAATGCACAAACAGTAATTTCTCCGCATTGCAAGGTGCAATTCTGAAATTTTTTGCTTTTTCCTGCTCCTCTTAGCATGATAAAGAAGATTCAAAGAGAGTGAGATGCCAGCTCCTTTCATTCAGTCAGTAGCTTCAATCATTTCTGGACGTTTTTCAATGGCAAAAATCAATGAATATTGTAAATGCACAAACAGTAATTTCTCCGCATTGCAAGGTGCAATTCTGAAATTTTTTGCTTTTTCCTGCTCCTCTTAGCATGATAAACAAGATTCAAAGAGAGTGAGATGCCAGCTCCTTTCATTCAGTCAGTAGCTTCAATCATTTCTGGACGTTTTTCAATGGCAAAAATCATTGAATATTGTAAATGCACAAACAGTAATTTCTCCGCATTGCAAGGTGCAATTCTGAAATTTTTTACTTTTTCCTGCTCCTCTTAGCATGATAAAGAAGATTCAAAGAGAGTGAGATGCCAGCTCCTTTCATTCAGTCAGTAGCTTCAATCATTTCTGGTATATGAATAACATGATGTTTTTCAATCGCAAAAATCAATGAATATTGTAAATGCACAAACAGTAATTTCTCCGCATTGCAAGGTGCAATTCTGAAATTTTTTGCTTTTTCCTGCTCCTCTTAGCATGATAAAGAAGATTCAAAGAGAGTGAGATGCCAGCTCCTTTCATTCAGTCAGTAGCTACAATCATTTCTGGATGTTTTTCAATGGCAAAAATCAATGAATATTGTAAATGCACAAACAGTAATTTCTCCGCATTGCAAGGTGCAATTCTGAAATTTTTTGCTTTTTCCTGCTCCTCTTAGCATGATAAAGAAGATTCAAAGAGAGTGAGATGCCAGCTCCTTTCCTTCAGTCAGTAGCTTCAATCATTTCTGGTATATGAATAACATGATGTTTTTCAATGGCAAAAATCAATGAATTTTGTAAATGCACAAACAGTAATTTCTCCGCATTGCAAGGCGCAATTCTGAAATTTTTTGCTTTTTCCTGCTCCTCTTAGCATGATAAAGAAGATTCAAAGAGAGTGAGATGCCAGCTCCTTTCATTCAGTCAGGAGCTTCAATCATTTCTGGACATTTTTCAATGGCAAAAATCAATGAATATTGTAAATGCACAAACAGTAATTTCTCCGCATTGCAAGGTGCAATTCTGAAATTTTTTGCTTTTTCCTGCTCCTCTTAGCATGATAAAGAAGATTCAAAGAGAGTGAGATGCCAGCTCCTTTCATTCAGTCAGTAGCTTCAATCATTTCTGGACGTTTTTCAATGGCAAAAATCAATGAATATTGTAAATGCACAAACAGTAATTTCTCCGCATTGCAAGGTGCAATTCTGAAATTTTTTGCTTTTTCCTGCTCCTCTTAGCATGATAAAGAAGATTCAAAGAGAGTGATATGCCAGCTCCTTTCATTCAGTCAGTACCTTCAATCATTTCTGGACGTTTTTCAATGGCAAAAATCAATGAATATTGTAAATGCACAAACAGTAATTTCTCCGCATTGCAAGGTGCAATTCTGAAATTTTTTGCTTTTTCCTGCTCCTCTTAGCATGATAAAGAAGATTCAAAGAGAGTGAGATGCCAGCTCCTTTCATTCAGTCAGTAGCTTCAATCATTTCTGGACGTTTCTCAATGGCAAAAATCAATGAATATTGTAAATGCACAAACTGCAAATTCTCCGCATTGCAAGGTGCAATTCTGAAATTTTTTGCTTTTTCCTGCTCCTCTTAGCATGATAAAGAAGATTCAAAGAGAGTGAGATGCCAGCTCCTTTCATTCAGTCAGTAGCTTCAATCATTTCTGGTATATGAATAACATGATGTTTTTCAATAGCAAAAATCAATGAATATTGTAAATGCACAAACAGTAATTTCTCCGCATTGCAAGGTGCAATTCTGAAATTTTTTGCTTTTTCCTGCTCCTCTTAGCATGATAAAGAAGATTCAAAGAGAGTGAGATGCCAGCTCCTTTCATTCAGTCAGTAGCTTCAATCATTTCTGGACGTTTTTCAATGGCAAAAATCAATGAATATTGTAAATGCACAAACAATAATTTCTCCACATTGCAAGGTGCAATTCTGAAATTTTTTGCTTTTTCCTGCTCCTCTTAGCATGATAAACAAGATTCAAAGAGAGTGAGATGCCAGCTCCTTTCATTCAGTCAGTAGCTTCAATCATTTCTGGACGTTTTTCAATGGCAAAAATCATTGAATATTGTAAATGCACAAACAGTAATTTCTCCGCATTGCAAGGTGCAATTCTGAAATTTTTTACTTTTTCCTGCTCCTCTTAGCATGATAAAGAAGATTCAAAGAGAGTGAGATGCCAGCTCCTTTCATTCAGTCAGTAGCTTCAATCATTTCTGGACGTTTTTCAATGGCAAAAATCAATGAATATTGTAAATGCGCAAACAGTAATTTCTCCGCATTGCAAGGTGCAATTCTGAAATTTTTTGCTTTTTCCTGCTCCTCTTAGCATGATAAAGAAGATTCAAAGAGAGTGAGATGCCAGCTCCTTTCCTTCAGTCAGTAGCTTCAATCATTTCTGGTATATGAATAACATGATGTTTTTCAATGGCAAAAATCAATGAATTTTGTAAATGCACAAACAGTAATTTCTCCGCATTGCAAGGCGCAATTCTGAAATTTTTTGCTTTTTCCTGCTCCTCTTAGCATGATAAAGAAGATTCAAAGAGATTGAGATGCCAGCTCCTTTCATTCAGTCAGTAGCTTCAATCATTTCTGGACATTTTTCAATGGCAAAAATCAATGAATATTGTAAATGCACAAACAGTAATTTCTCCGCATTGCAAGGTGCAATTCTGAAATTTTTTGCTTTTTCCTGCTCCTCTTAGCATGATAAAGAAGATTCAAAGAGAGTGAGATGCCAGCTCCTTTCATTCAGTCAGTAGCTTCAATCATTTCTGGACGTTTTTCAATGGCAAAAATCAATGAATATTGTAAATGCACAAACATTAATTTCTCCGCATTGCAAGGTGCAATTCTGAAATTTTTTGCTTTTTCCTGCTCCTCTTAGCATGATAAAGAAGATTCAAAGAGAGTGAGGTGCCAGCTCCTTTCATTCAGTCAGGACCTTCAAACATTTCTGGTATATGAATAACATGTTTTTCAATGGCAAAAATCAATGAATATTGTAAATGCACAAACAGTAATTTCTCCGCATTGCAAGGTGCAATTCTGAAATTTTTTGCTTTTTCCTGCTCCTCTTAGCATGATAAAGAAGATTCAAAGAGAGTGAGATGCCAGCTCCTTTCATTCAGTCAGTAGCTTCAATCATTTCTGGACGTTTTTCAATGGCAAAAATCAATGAATATTGTAAATGCACAAACTGTAATTTCTCCGCATTGCAAGGTGCAATTCTGAAATTTTTTGCTTTTTCCTGCTCCTCTTAGCATGATAAAGAAGATTCAAAGAGAGTGAGATGCCAGCTCCTTTCATTCAGTCAGTAGCTTCAATCATTTCTGGACGTTTTTCAATGGCAAAAATCAACGAATATTGTAAATGCACAAACAGTAATTTCTCCGCATTGCAAGGTGCAATTCTGAAATTTTTTGCTTTTTCCTGCTCCTCTTAGCATGATAAAGAAGATTCAAAGAGAGTGAGATGCCAGCTCCTTTCATTCAGTCAGTAGCTTCAATCATTTCTGGACGTTTTTCAATGGCAAAAATCAATGAATATTGTAAATGCACAAACTGTAATTTCTCCGCATTGCAAGGTGCAATTCTGAAATTTTTTGCTTTTTCCTGCTCCTCTTAGCATGATAAAGAAGATTCAAAGAGAGTGAGATGCCAGCTCCTTTCATTCAGTCAGTAGCTTCAATCATTTCTGGTATATGAATAACATGATGTTTTTCAATGGCAAAAATCAATGAATATTGTAAATGCACAAACAGTAATTTCTCCGCATTGCAAGGTGCAATTCTGAAATTTTTTGCTTTTTCCTGCTCCTCTTAGCATGATAAAGAAGATTCAAAGAGAGTGAGATGCCAGCTCCTTTCATTCAGTCAGTAGCTTCAATCATTTCTGGACGTTTTTCAATGGCAAAAATCAATGAATATTGTAAATGCACAAACAGTAATTTCTCCACATTGCAAGGTGCAATTCTGAAATTTTTTGCTTTTTCCTGCTCCTCTTAGCATGATAAACAAGATTCAAAGAGAGTGAGATGCCAGCTCCTTTCATTCAGTCAGTAGCTTCAATCATTTCTGGACGTTTTTCAATGGCAAAAGTCATTGAATATTGTAAATGCACAAACAGTAATTTCTCCGCATTGCAAGGTGCAATTCTGAAATTTTTTACTTTTTCCTGCTCCTCTTAGCATGATAAAGAAGATTCAAAGAGAGTGAGATGCCAGCTCCTTTCATTCAGTCAGTAGCTTCAATCATTTCTGGTATATGAATAACATGATGTTTTTCAATCGCAAAAATCAATGAATATTGTAAATGCACAAACAGTAATTTCTCCGCATTGCAAGGTGCAATTCTGAAATTTTTTGCTTTTTCCTGCTCCTCTTAGCATGATAAAGAAGATTCAAAGAGAGTGAGATGCCAGCTCCTTTCATTCAGTCAGTAGCTACAATCATTTCTGGATGTTTTTCAATGGCAAAAATCAATGAATATTGTAAATGCACAAACAGTAATTTCTCCGCATTGCAAGGTGCAATTCTGAAATTTTTTGCTTTTTCCTGCTCCTCTTAGCATGATAAAGAAGATTCAAAGAGAGTGAGATGCCAGCTCCTTTCCTTCAGTCAGTAGCTTCAATCATTTCTGGTATATGAATAACATGATGTTTTTCAATGGCAAAAATCAATGAATTTTGTAAATGCACAAACAGTAATTTCTCCGCATTGCAAGGCGCAATTCTGAAATTTTTTGCTTTTTCCTGCTCCTCTTAGCATGATAAAGAAGATTCAAAGAGAGTGAGATGCCAGCTCCTTTCATTCAGTCAGGAGCTTCAATCATTTCTGGACATTTTTCAATGGCAAAAATCAATGAATATTGTAAATGCACAAACAGTAATTTCTCCGCATTGCAAGGTGCAATTCTGAAATTTTTTGCTTTTTCCTGCTCCTCTTAGCATGATAAAGAAGATTCAAAGAGAGTGAGATGCCAGCTCCTTTCATTCAGTCAGTAGCTTCAATCATTTCTGGACGTTTTTCAATGGCAAAAATCAATGAATATTGTAAATGCACAAACAGTAATTTCTCCGCATTGCAAGGTGCAATTCTGAAATTTTTTGCTTTTTCCTGCTCCTCTTAGCATGATAAAGAAGATTCAAAGAGAGTGATATGCCAGCTCCTTTCATTCAGTCAGTACCTTCAATCATTTCTGGACGTTTTTCAATGGCAAAAATCAATGAATATTGTAAATGCACAAACAGTAATTTCTCCGCATTGCAAGGTGCAATTCTGAAATTTTTTGCTTTTTCCTGCTCCTCTTAGCATGATAAAGAAGATTCAAAGAGAGTGAGATGCCAGCTCCTTTCATTCAGTCAGTAGCTTCAATCATTTCTGGACGTTTCTCAATGGCAAAAATCAATGAATATTGTAAATGCACAAACTGCAATTTCTCCGCATTGCAAGGTGCAATTCTGAAATTTTTTGCTTTTTCCTGCTCCTCTTAGCATGATAAAGAAGATTCAAAGAGAGTGAGATGCCAGCTCCTTTCATTCAGTCAGTAGCTTCAATCATTTCTGGTATATGAATAACATGATGTTTTTCAATAGCAAAAATCAATGAATATTGTAAATGCACAAACAGTAATTTCTCCGCATTGCAAGGTGCAATTCTGAAATTTTTTGCTTTTTCCTGCTCCTCTTAGCATGATAAAGAAGATTCAAAGAGAGTGAGATGCCAGCTCCTTTCATTCAGTCAGTAGCTTCAATCATTTCTGGACGTTTTTCAATGGCAAAAATCAATGAATATTGTAAATGCACAAACAATAATTTCTCCACATTGCAAGGTGCAATTCTGAAATTTTTTGCTTTTTCCTGCTCCTCTTAGCATGATAAACAAGATTCAAAGAGAGTGAGATGCCAGCTCCTTTCATTCAGTCAGTAGCTTCAATCATTTCTGGACGTTTTTCAATGGCAAAAATCATTGAATATTGTAAATGCACAAACAGTAATTTCTCCGCATTGCAAGGTGCAATTCTGAAATTTTTTACTTTTTCCTGCTCCTCTTAGCATGATAAAGAAGATTCAAAGAGAGTGAGATGCCAGCTCCTTTCATTCAGTCAGTAGCTTCAATCATTTCTGGACGTTTTTCAATGGCAAAAATCAATGAATATTGTAAATGCACAAACAGTAATTTCTCCGCATTGCAAGGTGCAATTCTGAAATTTTTTGCTTTTTCCTGCTCCTCTTAGCATGATAAAGAAGATTCAAAGAGAGTGAGATGCCAGCTCCTTTCCTTCAGTCAGTAGCTTCAATCATTTCTGGTATATGAATAACATGATGTTTTTCAATGGCAAAAATCAATGAATTTTGTAAATGCACAAACAGTAATTTCTCCGCATTGCAAGGCGCAATTCTGAAATTTTTTGTTTTTTCCTGCTCCTCTTAGCATGATAAAGAAGATTCAAAGAGAGTGAGATGCCAGCTCCTTTCATTCAGTCAGTAGCTTCAATCATTTCTGGACATTTTTCAATGGCAAAAATCAATGAATATTGTAAATGCACAAACAGTAATTTCTCCGCATTGCAAGGTGCAATTCTGAAATTTTTTGCTTTTTCCTGCTCCTCTTAGCATGATAAAGAAGATTCAAAGAGAGTGAGATGCCAGCTCCTTTCATTCAGTCAGTAGCTTCAATCATTTCTGGACGTTTTTCAATGGCAAAAATCAATGAATATTGTAAATGCACAAACATTAATTTCTCCGCATTGCAAGGTGCAATTCTGAAATTTTTTGCTTTTTCCTGCTCCTCTTAGCATGATAAAGAAGATTCAAAGAGAGTGAGGTGCCAGCTCCTTTCATTCAGTCAGGACCTTCAAACATTTCTGGTATATGAATAACATGTTTTTCAATGGCAAAAATCAATGAATATTGTAAATGCACAAACAGTAATTTCTCCGCATTGCAAGGTGCAATTCTGAAATTTTTTGCTTTTTCCTGCTCCTCTTAGCATGATAAAGAAGATTCAAAGAGAGTGAGATGCCAGCTCCTTTCATTCAGTCAGTAGCTTCAATCATTTCTGGACGTTTTTCAATGGCAAAAATCAATGAATATTGTAAATGCACAAACTGTAATTTCTCCGCATTGCAAGGTGCAATTCTGAAATTTTTTGCTTTTTCCTGCTCCTCTTAGCATGATAAAGAAGATTCAAAGAGAGTGAGATGCCAGCTCCTTTCATTCAGTCAGTAGCTTCAATCATTTCTGGACGTTTTTCAATGGCAAAAATCAACGAATATTGTAAATGCACAAACAGTAATTTCTCCGCATTGCAAGGTGCAATTCTGAAATTTTTTGCTTTTTCCTGCTCCTCTTAGCATGATAAAGAAGATTCAAAGAGAGTGAGATGCCAGCTCCTTTCATTCAGTCAGTAGCTTCAATCATTTCTGGACGTTTTTCAATGGCAAAAATCAATGAATATTGTAAATGCACAAACTGTAATTTCTCCGCATTGCAAGGTGCAATTCTGAAATTTTTTGCTTTTTCCTGCTCCTCTTAGCATGATAAAGAAGATTCAAAGAGAGTGAGATGCCAGCTCCTTTCATTCAGTCAGTAGCTTCAATCATTTCTGGTATATGAATAACATGATGTTTTTCAATGGCAAAAATCAATGAATATTGTAAATGCACAAACAGTAATTTCTCCGCATTGCAAGGTGCAATTCTGAAATTTTTTGCTTTTTCCTGCTCCTCTTAGCATGATAAAGAAGATTCAAAGAGAGTGAGATGCCAGCTCCTTTCATTCAGTCAGTAGCTTCAATCATTTCTGGACGTTTTTCAATGGCAAAAATCAATGAATATTGTAAATGCACAAACAGTAATTTCTCCACATTGCAAGGTGCAATTCTGAAATTTTTTGCTTTTTCCTGCTCCTCTTAGCATGATAAACAAGATTCAAAGAGAGTGAGATGCCAGCTCCTTTCATTCAGTCAGTAGCTTCAATCATTTCTGGACGTTTTTCAATGGCAAAAGTCATTGAATATTGTAAATGCACAAACAGTAATTTCTCCGCATTGCAAGGTGCAATTCTGAAATTTTTTACTTTTTCCTGCTCCTCTTAGCATGATAAAGAAGATTCAAAGAGAGTGAGATGCCAGCTCCTTTCATTCAGTCAGTAGCTTCAATCATTTCTGGTATATGAATAACATGATGTTTTTCAATCGCAAAAATCAATGAATATTGTAAATGCACAAACAGTAATTTCTCCGCATTGCAAGGTGCAATTCTGAAATTTTTTGCTTTTTCCTGCTCCTCTTAGCATGATAAAGAAGATTCAAAGAGAGTGAGATGCCAGCTCCTTTCCTTCAGTCAGTAGCTTCAATCATTTCTGGTATATGAATAACATGATGTTTTTCAATGGCAAAAATCAATGAATTTTGTAAATGCACAAACAGTAATTTCTCCGCATTGCAAGGCGCAATTCTGAAATTTTTTGCTTTTTCCTGCTCCTCTTAGCATGATAAAGAAGATTCAAAGAGAGTGAGATGCCAGCTCCTTTCATTCAGTCAGTAGCTTCAATCATTTCTGGACATTTTTCAATGGCAAAAATCAATGAATATTGTAAATGCACAAACAGTAATTTCTCCGCATTGCAAGGTGCAATTCTGAAATTTTTTGCTTTTTCCTGCTCCTCTTAGCATGATAAAGAAGATTAAAAGAGAGTGAGATGCCAGCTCCTTTCATTCAGTCAGTAGCTTCAATCATTTCTGGACGTTTTTCAATGGCAAAAATCAATGAATATTGTAAATGCACAAACAGTAATTTCTCCGCATTGCAAGGTGCAATTCTGAAATTTTTTGCTTTTTCCTGCTCCTCTTAGCATGATAAAGAAGATTCAAAGAGAGTGATATGCCAGCTCCTTTCATTCAGTCAGTACCTTCAATCATTTCTGGACGTTTTTCAATGGCAAAAATCAATGAATATTGTAAATGCACAAACAGTAATTTCTCCGCATTGCAAGGTGCAATTCTGAAATTTTTTGCTTTTTCCTGCTCCTCTTAGCATGATAAAGAAGATTCAAAGAGAGTGAGATGCCAGCTCCTTTCATTCAGTCAGTAGCTTCAATCATTTCTGGATGTTTTTCAATGGCAAAAATCAATGAATATTGTAAATGCACAAACTGTAATTTCTCCGCATTGCAAGGTGCAATTCTGAAATTTTTTGCTTTTTCCTGCTCCTCTTAGCATGATAAAGAAGATTCAAAGAGAGTGAGATGCCAGCTCCTTTCATTCAGTCAGTAGCATCAATCATTTCTGGTATATGAATAACATGATGTTTTTCAATAGCAAAAATCAATGAATATTGTAAATGCACAAACAGTAATTTCTCCGCATTGCAAGGTGCAATTCTGAAATTTTTTGCTTTTTCCTGCTCCTCTTAGCATGATAAAGAAGATTCAAAGAGAGTGAGATGCCAGCTCCTTTCATTCAGTCAGTAGCTTCAATCATTTCTGGACGTTTTTCAATGGCAAAAATCAATGAATATTGTAAATGCACAAACAATAATTTCTCCACATTGCAAGGTGCAATTCTGAAATTTTTTGCTTTTTCCTGCTCCTCTTAGCATGATAAACAAGATTCAAAGAGAGTGAGATGCCAGCTCCTTTCATTCAGTCAGTAGCTTCAATCATTTCTGGACGTTTTTCAATGGCAAAAATCATTGAATATTGTAAATGCACAAACAGTAATTTCTCCGCATTGCAAGGTGCAATTCTGAAATTTTTTGCTTTTTCCTGCTCCTCTTAGCATGATAAACAAGATTCAAAGAGAGTGAGATGCCAGCTCCTTTCATTCAGTCAGTAGCTTCAATCATTTCTGGACGTTTTTCAATGGCAAAAATCATTGAATATTGTAAATGCACAAACAGTAATTTCTCCGCATTGCAAGGTGCAATTCTGAAATTTTTTACTTTTTCCTGCTCCTCTTAGCATGATAAAGAAGATTCAAAGAGAGTGAGATGCCAGCTCCTTTCATTCAGTCAGTAGCTTCAATCATTTCTGGACGTTTTTCAATGGCAAAAATCAATGAATATTGTAAATGCACAAACAGTAATTTCTCCGCATTGCAAGGTGCAATTCTGAAATTTTTTGCTTTTTCCTGCTCCTCTTAGCATGATAAAGAAGATTCAAAGAGAGTGAGATGCCAGCTCCTTTCCTTCAGTCAGTAGCTTCAATCATTTCTGGTATATGAATAACATGATGTTTTTCAATGGCAAAAATCAATGAATTTTGTAAATGCACAAACAGTAATTTCTCCGCATTGCAAGGCGCAATTCTGAAATTTTTTGCTTTTTCCTGCTCCTCTTAGCATGATAAAGAAGATTCAAAGAGAGTGAGATGCCAGCTCCTTTCATTCAGTCAGTAGCTTCAATCATTTCTGGACATTTTTCAATGGCAAAAATCAATGAATATTGTAAATGCACAAACAGTAATTTCTCCGCATTGCAAGGTGCAATTCTGAAATTTTTTGCTTTTTCCTGCTCCTCTTAGCATGATAAAGAAGATTCAAAGAGAGTGAGATGCCAGCTCCTTTCATTCAGTCAGTAGCTTCAATCATTTCTGGACGTTTTTCAATGGCAAAAATCAATGAATATTGTAAATGCACAAACAGTAATTTCTCCGCATTGCAAGGTGCAATTCTGAAATTTTTTGCTTTTTCCTGCTCCTCTTAGCATGATAAAGAAGATTCAAAGAGAGTGAGGTGCCAGATCCTTTCATTCAGTCAGGAGCTTCAAACATTTCTGGTATATGAATAACATGTTTTTCAATGGCAAAAATCAATGAATATTGTAAATGCACAAACAGTAATTTCTCCGCATTGCAAGGTGCAATTCTGAAATTTTTTGCTTTTTCCTGCTCCTCTTAGCATGATAAAGAAGATTCAAAGAGAGTGAGATGCCAGCTCCTTTCATTCAGTCAGTAGCTTCAATCATTTCTGGACGTTTTTCAATGGCAAAAATCAATGAATATTGTAAATGCACAAACTGTAATTTCTCCGCATTGCAAGGTGCAATTCTGAAATTTTTTGCTTTTTCCTGCTCCTCTTAGCATGATAAAGAAGATTCAAAGAGAGTGAGATGCCAGCTCCTTTCATTCAGTCAGTAGCTTCAATCATTTCTGGACGTTTTTCAATGGCAAAAATCAACGAATATTGTAAATGCACAAACAGTAATTTCTCCGCATTGCAAGGTGCAATTCTGAAATTTTTTGCTTTTTCCTGCTCCTCTTAGCATGATAAAGAAGATTCAAAGAGAGTGAGATGCCAGCTCCTTTCATTCAGTCAGTAGCTTCAATCATTTCTGGACGTTTTTCAATGGCAAAAATCAATGAATATTGTAAATGCACAAACTGTAATTTCTCCGCATTGCAAGGTGCAATTCTGAAATTTTTTGCTTTTTCCTGCTCCTCTTAGCATGATAAAGAAGATTCAAAGAGAGTGAGATGCCAGCTCCTTTCATTCAGTCAGTAGCTTCAATCATTTCTGGACGTTTTTCAATGGCAAAAATCAATGAATATTGTAAATGCACAAACAGTAATTTCTCCGCATTGCAAGGTGCAATTCTGAAATTTTTTGCTTTTTCCTGCTCCTCTTAGCATGATAAAGAAGATTCAAAGAGAGTGAGATGCCAGCTCCTTTCATTCAGTCAGTACCTTCAATCATTTCTGGACGTTTTTCAATGGCAAAAATCAATGAATATTGTAAATGCACAAACAGTAATTTCTCCGCATTGCAAGGTGCAATTCTGAAATTTTTTGCTTTTTCCTGCTCCTCTTAGCATGATAAAGAAGATTCAAAGAGAGTGAGATGCCAGCTCCTTTCATTCAGTCAGTAGCTTCAAACATTTCTGGTATATGAATAACATGATTTTTTCAATGGCAAAAATCAATGAATATTGTAAATGCACAAACAGTAATTTCTCCGCATTGCAAGGTGCAAGTCTGAAATTTTTTGCTTTATCCTGCTCCTCTTAGCATGATAAAGAAGATTCAAAGAGAGTGAGATGCCAGCTCCTTTCATTCAGTCAGTAGCTTCAATCATTTCTGGTATATGAATAACATGATGTTTTTCAATGGCAAAAATCAAAGAATATTGTAAATGCACAAACAGTAATTTCTCCGCATTGCAAGGTGCAATTCTGAAATTTTTTGCTTTTTCCTGCTCCTCTTAGCATGATAAAGAAGATTCAAAGAGAGTGAGATGCCAGCTCCTTTCATTCAGTCAGTAGCTTCAAACATTTCTGGTATATGAATAACATGATGTTTTTCAATGGCAAAAATCAATGAATATTGTAAATGCACAAACAGTAATTTCTCCGCATTGCAAGGTGCAATTCTGAAATTTTTTGCTTTTTCCTGCTCCTCTTAGCATGATAAAGAAGATTCAAAGAGAGTGAGATGCCAGCTCCTTTCATTCAGTCAGTAGCTTCAATCATTTCTGGACGTTTTTCAATGGCAAAAATCAATGAATATTGTAAATGCACAAACAGTAATTTCTCCGCATTGCAAGGTGCAATTCTGAAATTTTTTGCTTTTTCCTGCTCCTCTTAGCATGATAAAGAAGATTCAAAGAGAGTGAGATGCCAGCTCCTTTCATTCAGTCAGTAGCTTCAATCATTTCTGGACGTTTTTCAATGGCAAAAATCAATGAATATTGTAAATGCACAAACAGTAATTTCTCCGCATTGCAAGGTGCAATTCTGAAATTTTTTGCTTTTTCCTGCTCCTCTTAGCATGATAAAGAAGATTCAAAGAGAGTGATATGCCAGCTCCTTTCATTCAGTCAGTACCTTCAATCATTTCTGGACGTTTTTCAATGGCAAAAATCAATGAATATTGTAAATGCACAAACAGTAATTTCTCCGCATTGCAAGGTGCAATTCTGAAATTTTTTGCTTTTTCCTGCTCCTCTTAGCATGATAAAGAAGATTCAAAGAGAGTGAGATGCCAGCTCCTTTCATTCAGTCAGTAGCTTCAATCATTTCTGGACGTTTTTCAATGGCAAAAATCAATGAATATTGTAAATGCACAAACTGTAATTTCTCCGCATTGCAAGGTGCAATTCTGAAATTTTTTGCTTTTTCCTGCTCCTCTTAGCATGATAAAGAAGATTCAAAGAGAGTGAGATGCCAGCTCCTTTCATTCAGTCAGTAGCTTCAATCATTTCTGGTATATGAATAACATGATGTTTTTCAATAGCAAAAATCAATGAATATTGTAAATGCACAAACAGTAATTTCTCCGCATTGCAAGGTGCAATTCTGAAATTTTTTGCTTTTTCCTGCTCCTCTTAGCATGATAAAGAAGATTCAAAGAGAGTGAGATGCCAGCTCCTTTCATTCAGTCAGTAGCTTCAATCATTTCTGGACGTTTTTCAATGGCAAAAATCAATGAATATTGTAAATGCACAAACAGTAATTTCTCCACATTGCAAGGTGCAATTCTGAAATTTTTTGCTTTTTCCTGCTCCTCTTAGCATGATAAACAAGATTCAAAGAGAGTGAGATGCCAGCTCCTTTCATTCAGTCAGTAGCTTCAATCATTTCTGGACGTTTTTCAATGGCAAAAATCTTTGAATATTGTAAATGCACAAACAGTAATTTCTCCGCATTGCAAGGTGCAATTCTGAAATTTTTTACTTTTTCCTGCTCCTCTTAGCATGATAAAGAAGATTCAAAGAGAGTGAGATGCCAGCTCCTTTCATTCAGTCAGTAGCTTCAATCATTTCTGGACGTTTTTCAATGGCAAAAATCAATGAATATTGTAAATGCACAAACAGTAATTTCTCCGCATTGCAAGGTGCAATTCTGAAATTTTTTGCTTTTTCCTGCTCCTCTTAGCATGATAAAGAAGATTCAAAGAGAGTGAGATGCCAGCTCCTTTCCTTCAGTCAGTAGCTTCAATCATTTCTGGTATATGAATAACATGATGTTTTTCAATGGCAAAAATCAATGAATTTTGTAAATGCACAAACAGTAATTTCTCCGCATTGCAAGGCGCAATTCTGAAATTTTTTGCTTTTTCCTGCTCCTCTTAGCATGATAAAGAAGATTCAAAGAGAGTGAGATGCCAGCTCCTTTCATTCAGTCAGTAGCTTCAATCATTTCTGGACATTTTTCAATGGCAAAAATCAATGAATTTTGTAAATGCACAAACAGTAATTTCTCCGCATTGCAAGGCGCAATTCTGAAATTTTTTGCTTTTTCCTGCTCCTCTTAGCATGATAAAGAAGATTCAAAGAGAGTGAGATGCCAGCTCCTTTCATTCAGTCAGTAGCTTCAATCATTTCTGGACATTTTTCAATGGCAAAAATCAATGAATATTGTAAATGCACAAACAGTAATTTCTCCGCATTGCAAGGTGCAATTCTGAAATTTTTTGCTTGTTCCTGCTCCTCTTAGCATGATAAAGAAGATTCAAAGAGAGTGAGGTGCCAGCTCCTTTCATTCAGTCAGGAGCTTCAAACATTTCTGGTATATGAATAACATGTTTTTCAATGGCAAAAATCAATGAATATTGTAAATGCACAAACAGTAATTTCTCCGCATTGCAAGGTGCAATTCTGAAATTTTTTGCTTTTTCCTGCTCCTCTTAGCATGATAAAGAAGATTCAAAGAGAGTGAGATGCCAGCTCCTTTCATTCAGTCAGTAGCTTCAATCATTTCTGGACGTTTTTCAATGGCAAAAATCAATGAATATTGTAAATGCACAAACTGTAATTTCTCCGCATTGCAAGGTGCAATTCTGAAATTTTTTGCTTTTTCCTGCTCCTCTTAGCATGATAAAGAAGATTCAAAGAGAGTGAGATGCCAGCTCCTTTCATTCAGTCAGTAGCTTCAATCATTTCTGGACGTTTTTCAATGGCAAAAATCAACGAATATTGTAAATGCACAAACAGTAATTTCTCCGCATTGCAAGGTGCAATTCTGAAATTTTTTGCTTTTTCCTGCTCCTCTTAGCATGATAAAGAAGATTCAAAGAGAGTGAGATGCCAGCTCCTTTCATTCAGTCAGTAGCTTCAATCATTTCTGGACGTTTTTCAATGGCAAAAATCAATGAATATTGTAAATGCACAAACTGTAATTTCTCCGCATTGCAAGGTGCAATTCTGAAATTTTTTGCTTTTTCCTGCTCCTCTTAGCATGATAAAGAAGATTCAAAGAGAGTGAGATGCCAGCTCCTTTCATTCAGTCAGTAGCTTCAATCATTTCTGGACGTTTTTCAATGGCAAAAATCAATGAATATTGTAAATGCACAAACAGTAATTTCTCCGCATTGCAAGGTGCAATTCTGAAATTTTTTGCTTTTTCCTGCTCCTCTTAGCATGATAAAGAAGATTCAAAGAGAGTGAGATGCCAGCTCCTTTCATTCAGTCAGTACCTTCAATCATTTCTGGACGTTTTTCAATGGCAAAAATCAATGAATATTGTAAATGCACAAACAGTAATTTCTCCGCATTGCAAGGTGCAATTCTGAAATTTTTTGCTTTTTCCTGCTCCTCTTAGCATGATAAAGAAGATTCAAAGAGAGTGAGATGCCAGCTCCTTTCATTCAGTCAGTAGCTTCAAACATTTCTGGTATATGAATAACATGATGTTTTTCAATGGCAAAAATCAATGAATATTGTAAATGCACAAACAGTAATTTCTCCGCATTGCAAGGTGCAAGTCTGAAATTTTTTGCTTTATCCTGCTCCTCTTAGCATGATAAAGAAGATTCAAAGAGAGTGAGATGCCAGCTCCTTTCATTCAGTCAGTAGCTTCAATCATTTCTGGTATATGAATAACATGATGTTTTTCAATGGCAAAAATCAAAGAATATTGTAAATGCACAAACAGTAATTTCTCCGCATTGCAAGGTGCAATTCTGAAATTTTTTGCTTTTTCCTGCTCCTCTTGGCATGATAAAGAAGATTCAAAGAGAGTGAGATGCCAGCTCCTTTCATTCAGTCAGTAGCTTCAAACATTTCTGGTATATGAATAACATGATGTTTTTCAATGGCAAAAATCAATGAATATTGTAAATGCACAAACAGTAATTTCTCCGCATTGCAAGGTGCAATTCTGAAAATTTTTGCTTTTTCCTGCTCCTCTTAGCATGATAAAGAAGTTTCAAAGAGAGTGAGATGCCAGCTCCTTTCATTCAGTCAGTAGCTTCAATAATTTCTGGACGTTTTTCAATGGCAAAAATCAATGAATATTGTAAATGCACAAACAGTAATTTCTCCGCATTGCAAGGTGCAATTCTGAATTTTTTTGCTTTTTCCTGCTCCTCTTAGCATGATAAACAAGATTCAAAGAGAGTGAGATGCCAGCTCCTTTCATTCAGTCAGTAGCTTCAATCATTTCTGGACATTTTTCAATGGCAAAAATCAATGAATATTGTAAATGCACAAACAGTAATTTATCCGCATTGCAAGGTGCAATTCTGAAATTTTTTGCTTTTTCCTGCTCCTCTTAGCATGATAAAGAAGATTCAAAGAGAGTGAGATGCCAGCTCCTTTCATTCAGTCAGTAGCTTCAAACATTTCTGGTATATGAATAACATGATGTTTTTCAATGGCAAAAATCAATGAATATTGTAAATGCACAAACAGTAATTTCTCCGCATTGCAAGGTGCAATTCTGAAATTTTTTGCTTTTTCCTGCTCCTCTTAGCATGATAAAGAAGATTCAAAGAGAGTGAGATGCCAGCTCCTTTCATTCAGTCAGTAGCTTCAATCATTTCTGGACGTTTTTCAATGGCAAAAATCAATGAATATTGTAAATGCACAAACAGTAATTTCTCCGCATTGCAAGGAGCAATTCTGAAATTTTTTGCTTTTTCCTGCTCCTCTTAGCATTATGAAGAAGATTCAAAGAGAGTGAGATGCCAGCTCCTTTCATTCAGTCAGTAGCTTCAAACATTTCTGGTATATGAATAACATGATGTTTTTCAATGGCAAAAATCAATGAATATTGTAAATGCACAAACAGTAATTTCTCCGCATTGCAAGGTGCAATTCTGAAATTTTTTGCTTTTTCCTGCTCCTCTTAGCATGATAAAGAAGATTCAAAGAGAGTGAGATGCCAGCTCCTTTCGTTCAGTCAGTAGCTTCAATCATTTCTGGACGTTTTTCAATGGCAAAAATCATTGAATATTGTAAATGCACAAACAGTAATTTCTCCGCATTGCAAGGTGCAATTCTGAAATTTTTTACTTTTTCCTGCTCCTCTTAGCATGATAAAGAAGATTCAAAGAGTGTGAGATGCCAGCTCCTTTCATTCAGTCAGTAGCTTCAATCATTTCTGGTATATGAATAACATGATGTTTTTCAATGGCAAAAATCAATGAATATTGTAAATGCACAAACAGTAATTTCTCCGCATTACAAGGTGCAATTCTGAAATTTTTTGCTTTTTCCTGCTCCTCTTAGCATGATAAACAAGATTCAAAGAGAGTGAGATAACAGCTCCTTTCATTCAGTCAGTAGCTTCAATCATTTCTGGACGTTTTTCAATGGCAAAAATCAACGAATATTGTAAATGCACAAACAGTAATTTCTCCGCATTGCAAGGTGCAATTCTGAAATTTTTTGCTTTTTCCTGCTCCTCTTAGCATGATAAAGAAGATTCAAAGAGAGTGAGATGCCAGCTCCTTTCATTCAGTCAGTAGCTTCAATCATTTCTGGACGTTTTTCAATGGCAAAAATCAATGAATATTGTAAATGCACAAACTGTAATTTCTCCGCATTGCAAGGTGCAATTCTGAAATTTTTTGCTTTTTCCTGCTCCTCTTAGCATGATAAAGAAGATTCAAAGAGAGTGAGATGCCAGCTCCTTTCATTCAGTCAGTAGCTTCAATCATTTCTGGACGTTTTTCAATGGCAAAAATCAATGAATATTGTAAATGCACAAACAGTAATTTCTCCGCATTGCAAGGTGCAATTCTGAAATTTTTTGCTTTTTCCTGCTCCTCTTAGCATGATAAAGAAGATTCAAAGAGAGTGAGATGCCAGCTCCTTTCATTCAGTCAGTACCTTCAATCATTTCTGGACGTTTTTCAATGGCAAAAATCAATGAATATTGTAAATGCACAAACAGTAATTTCTCCGCATTGCAAGGTGCAATTCTGAAATTTTTTGCTTTTTCCTGCTCCTCTTAGCATGATAAAGAAGATTCAAAGAGAGTGAGATGCCAGCTCCTTTCATTCAGTCAGTAGCTTCAAACATTTCTGGTATATGAATAACATGATTTTTTCAATGGCAAAAATCAATGAATATTGTAAATGCACAAACAGTAATTTCTCCGCATTGCAAGGTGCAAGTCTGAAATTTTTTGCTTTATCCTGCTCCTCTTAGCATGATAAAGAAGATTCAAAGAGAGTGAGATGCCAGCTCCTTTCATTCAGTCAGTAGCTTCAATCATTTCTGGTATATGAATAACATGATGTTTTTCAATGGCAAAAATCAAAGAATATTGTAAATGCACAAACAGTAATTTCTCCGCATTGCAAGGTGCAATTCTGAAATTTTTTGCTTTTTCCTGCTCCTCTTAGCATGATAAAGAAGATTCAAAGAGAGTGAGATGCCAGCTCCTTTCATTCAGTCAGTAGCTTCAAACATTTCTGGTATATGAATAACATGATGTTTTTCAATGGCAAAAATCAATGAATATTGTAAATGCACAAACAGTAATTTCTCCGCATTGCAAGGTGCAATTCTGAAATTTTTTGCTTTTTCCTGCTCCTCTTAGCATGATAAAGAAGATTCAAAGAGAGTGAGATGCCAGCTCCTTTCATTCAGTCAGTAGCTTCAATCATTTCTGGACGTTTTTCAATGGCAAAAATCAATGAATATTGTAAATGCACAAACAGTAATTTCTCCGCATTGCAAGGTGCAATTCTGAAATTTTTTGCTTTTTCCTGCTCCTCTTAGCATGATAAAGAAGATTCAAAGAGAGTGAGATGCCAGCTCCTTTCATTCAGTCAGTAGCTTCAATCATTTCTGGACGTTTTTCAATGGCAAAAATCAATGAATATTGTAAATGCACAAACAGTAATTTCTCCGCATTGCAAGGTGCAATTCTGAAATTTTTTGCTTTTTCCTGCTCCTCTTAGCATGATAAAGAAGATTCAAAGAGAGTGATATGCCAGCTCCTTTCATTCAGTCAGTACCTTCAATCATTTCTGGACGTTTTTCAATGGCAAAAATCAATGAATATTGTAAATGCACAAACAGTAATTTCTCCGCATTGCAAGGTGCAATTCTGAAATTTTTTGCTTTTTCCTGCTCCTCTTAGCATGATAAAGAAGATTCAAAGAGAGTGAGATGCCAGCTCCTTTCATTCAGTCAGTAGCTTCAATCATTTCTGGACGTTTTTCAATGGCAAAAATCAATGAATATTGTAAATGCACAAACTGTAATTTCTCCGCATTGCAAGGTGCAATTCTGAAATTTTTTGCTTTTTCCTGCTCCTCTTAGCATGATAAAGAAGATTCAAAGAGAGTGAGATGCCAGCTCCTTTCATTCAGTCAGTAGCTTCAATCATTTCTGGTATATGAATAACATGATGTTTTTCAATAGCAAAAATCAATGAATATTGTAAATGCACAAACAGTAATTTCTCCGCATTGCAAGGTGCAATTCTGAAATTTTTTGCTTTTTCCTGCTCCTCTTAGCATGATAAAGAAGATTCAAAGAGAGTGAGATGCCAGCTCCTTTCATTCAGTCAGTAGCTTCAATCATTTCTGGACGTTTTTCAATGGCAAAAATCAATGAATATTGTAAATGCACAAACAGTAATTTCTCCACATTGCAAGGTGCAATTCTGAAATTTTTTGCTTTTTCCTGCTCCTCTTAGCATGATAAACAAGATTCAAAGAGAGTGAGATGCCAGCTCCTTTCATTCAGTCAGTAGCTTCAATCATTTCTGGACGTTTTTCAATGGCAAAAATCTTTGAATATTGTAAATGCACAAACAGTAATTTCTCCGCATTGCAAGGTGCAATTCTGAAATTTTTTACTTTTTCCTGCTCCTCTTAGCATGATAAAGAAGATTCAAAGAGAGTGAGATGCCAGCTCCTTTCATTCAGTCAGTAGCTTCAATCATTTCTGGACGTTTTTCAATGGCAAAAATCAATGAATATTGTAAATGCACAAACAGTAATTTCTCCGCATTGCAAGGTGCAATTCTGAAATTTTTTGCTTTTTCCTGCTCCTCTTAGCATGATAAAGAAGATTCAAAGAGAGTGAGATGCCAGCTCCTTTCCTTCAGTCAGTAGCTTCAATCATTTCTGGTATATGAATAACATGATGTTTTTCAATGGCAAAAATCAATGAATTTTGTAAATGCACAAACAGTAATTTCTCCGCATTGCAAGGCGCAATTCTGAAATTTTTTGCTTTTTCCTGCTCCTCTTAGCATGATAAAGAAGATTCAAAGAGAGTGAGATGCCAGCTCCTTTCATTCAGTCAGTAGCTTCAATCATTTCTGGACATTTTTCAATGGCAAAAATCAATGAATATTGTAAATGCACAAACAGTAATTTCTCCGCATTGCAAGGTGCAATTCTGAAATTTTTTGCTTTTTCCTGCTCTTCTTAGCATGATAAAGAAGATTCAAAGAGAGTGAGATGCCAGCTCCTTTCATTCAGTCAGTAGCTTCAATCATTTCTGGACGTTTTTCAATGGCAAAAATCAATGAATATTGTAAATGCACAAACAGTAATTTCTCCGCATTGCAAGGTGCAATTCTGAAATTTTTTGCTTGTTCCTGCTCCTCTTAGCATGATAAAGAAGATTCAAAGAGAGTGAGGTGCCAGCTCCTTTCATTCAGTCAGGAGCTTCAAACATTTCTGGTATATGAATAACATGTTTTTCAATGGCAAAAATCAATGAATATTGTAAATGCACAAACAGTAATTTCTCCGCATTGCAAGGTGCAATTCTGAAATTTTTTGCTTTTTCCTGCTCCTCTTAGCATGATAAAGAAGATTCAAAGAGAGTGAGATGCCAGCTCCTTTCATTCAGTCAGTAGCTTCAATCATTTCTGGACGTTTTTCAATGGCAAAAATCAATGAATATTGTAAATGCACAAACTGTAATTTCTCCGCATTGCAAGGTGCAATTCTGAAATTTTTTGCTTTTTCCTGCTCCTCTTAGCATGATAAAGAAGATTCAAAGAGAGTGAGATGCCAGCTCCTTTCATTCAGTCAGTAGCTTCAATCATTTCTGGACGTTTTTCAATGGCAAAAATCAACGAATATTGTAAATGCACAAACAGTAATTTCTCCGCATTGCAAGGTGCAATTCTGAAATTTTTTGCTTTTTCCTGCTCCTCTTAGCATGATAAAGAAGATTCAAAGAGAGTGAGATGCCAGCTCCTTTCATTCAGTCAGTAGCTTCAATCATTTCTGGACGTTTTTCAATGGCAAAAATCAATGAATATTGTAAATGCACAAACTGTAATTTCTCCGCATTGCAAGGTGCAATTCTGAAATTTTTTGCTTTTTCCTGCTCCTCTTAGCATGATAAAGAAGATTCAAAGAGAGTGAGATGCCAGCTCCTTTCATTCAGTCAGTAGCTTCAATCATTTCTGGACGTTTTTCAATGGCAAAAATCAATGAATATTGTAAATGCACAAACAGTAATTTCTCCGCATTGCAAGGTGCAATTCTGAAATTTTTTGCTTTTTCCTGCTCCTCTTAGCATGATAAAGAAGATTCAAAGAGAGTGAGATGCCAGCTCCTTTCATTCAGTCAGTACCTTCAATCATTTCTGGACGTTTTTCAATGGCAAAAATCAATGAATATTGTAAATGCACAAACAGTAATTTCTCCGCATTGCAAGGTGCAATTCTGAAATTTTTTGCTTTTTCCTGCTCCTCTTAGCATGATAAAGAAGATTCAAAGAGAGTGAGATGCCAGCTCCTTTCATTCAGTCAGTAGCTTCAAACATTTCTGGTATATGAATAACATGATGTTTTTCAATGGCAAAAATCAATGAATATTGTAAATGCACAAACAGTAATTTCTCCGCATTGCAAGGTGCAAGTCTGAAATTTTTTGCTTTATCCTGCTCCTCTTAGCATGATAAAGAAGATTCAAAGAGAGTGAGATGCCAGCTCCTTTCATTCAGTCAGTAGCTTCAATCATTTCTGGTATATGAATAACATGATGTTTTTCAATGGCAAAAATCAAAGAATATTGTAAATGCACAAACAGTAATTTCTCCGCATTGCAAGGTGCAATTCTGAAATTTTTTGCTTTTTCCTGCTCCTCTTGGCATGATAAAGAAGATTCAAAGAGAGTGAGATGCCAGCTCCTTTCATTCAGTCAGTAGCTTCAAACATTTCTGGTATATGAATAACATGATGTTTTTCAATGGCAAAAATCAATGAATATTGTAAATGCACAAACAGTAATTTCTCCGCATTGCAAGGTGCAATTCTGAAAATTTTTGCTTTTTCCTGCTCCTCTTAGCATGATAAAGAAGTTTCAAAGAGAGTGAGATGCCAGCTCCTTTCATTCAGTCAGTAGCTTCAATAATTTCTGGACGTTTTTCAATGGCAAAAATCAATGAATATTGTAAATGCACAAACAGTAATTTCTCCGCATTGCAAGGTGCAATTCTGAATTTTTTTGCTTTTTCCTGCTCCTCTTAGCATGATAAACAAGATTCAAAGAGAGTGAGATGCCAGCTCCTTTCATTCAGTCAGTAGCTTCAATCATTTCTGGACATTTTTCAATGGCAAAAATCAATGAATATTGTAAATGCACAAACAGTAATTTATCCGCATTGCAAGGTGCAATTCTGAAATTTTTTGCTTTTTCCTGCTCCTCTTAGCATGATAAAGAAGATTCAAAGAGAGTGAGATGCCAGCTCCTTTCATTCAGTCAGTAGCTTCAAACATTTCTGGTATATGAATAACATGATGTTTTTCAATGGCAAAAATCAATGAATATTGTAAATGCACAAACAGTAATTTCTCCGCATTGCAAGGTGCAATTCTGAAATTTTTTGCTTTTTCCTGCTCCTCTTAGCATGATAAAGAAGATTCAAAGAGAGTGAGATGCCAGCTCCTTTCATTCAGTCAGTAGCTTCAATCATTTCTGGACGTTTTTCAATGGCAAAAATCAATGAATATTGTAAATGCACAAACAGTAATTTCTCCGCATTGCAAGGAGCAATTCTGAAATTTTTTGCTTTTTCCTGCTCCTCTTAGCATTATGAAGAAGATTCAAAGAGAGTGAGATGCCAGCTCCTTTCATTCAGTCAGTAGCTTCAAACATTTCTGGTATATGAATAACATGATGTTTTTCAATGGCAAAAATCAATGAATATTGTAAATGCACAAACAGTAATTTCTCCGCATTGCAAGGTGCAATTCTGAAATTTTTTGCTTTTTCCTGCTCCTCTTAGCATGATAAAGAAGATTCAAAGAGAGTGAGATGCCAGCTCCTTTCGTTCAGTCAGTAGCTTCAATCATTTCTGGACGTTTTTCAATGGCAAAAATCATTGAATATTGTAAATGCACAAACAGTAATTTCTCCGCATTGCAAGGTGCAATTCTGAAATTTTTTACTTTTTCCTGCTCCTCTTAGCATGATAAAGAAGATTCAAAGAGTGTGAGATGCCAGCTCCTTTCATTCAGTCAGTAGCTTCAATCATTTCTGGTATATGAATAACATGATGTTTTTCAATGGCAAAAATCAATGAATATTGTAAATGCACAAACAGTAATTTCTCCGCATTACAAGGTGCAATTCTGAAATTTTTTGCTTTTTCCTGCTCCTCTTAGCATGATAAACAAGATTCAAAGAGAGTGAGATAACAGCTCCTTTCATTCAGTCAGTAGCTTCAATCATTTCTGGACGTTTTTCAATGGCAAAAATCAACGAATATTGTAAATGCACAAACAGTAATTTCTCCGCATTGCAAGGTGCAATTCTGAAATTTTTTGCTTTTTCCTGCTCCTCTTAGCATGATAAAGAAGATTCAAAGAGAGTGAGATGCCAGCTCCTTTCATTCAGTCAGTAGCTTCAATCATTTCTGGACGTTTTTCAATGGCAAAAATCAATGAATATTGTAAATGCACAAACTGTAATTTCTCCGCATTGCAAGGTGCAATTCTGAAATTTTTTGCTTTTTCCTGCTCCTCTTAGCATGATAAAGAAGATTCAAAGAGAGTGAGATGCCAGCTCCTTTCATTCAGTCAGTAGCTTCAATCATTTCTGGACGTTTTTCAATGGCAAAAATCAATGAATATTGTAAATGCACAAACAGTAATTTCTCCGCATTGCAAGGTGCAATTCTGAAATTTTTTGCTTTTTCCTGCTCCTCTTAGCATGATAAAGAAGATTCAAAGAGAGTGAGATGCCAGCTCCTTTCATTCAGTCAGTACCTTCAATCATTTCTGGACGTTTTTCAATGGCAAAAATCAATGAATATTGTAAATGCACAAACAGTAATTTCTCCGCATTGCAAGGTGCAATTCTGAAATTTTTTGCTTTTTCCTGCTCCTCTTAGCATGATAAAGAAGATTCAAAGAGAGTGAGATGCCAGCTCCTTTCATTCAGTCAGTAGCTTCAAACATTTCTGGTATATGAATAACATGATTTTTTCAATGGCAAAAATCAATGAATATTGTAAATGCACAAACAGTAATTTCTCCGCATTGCAAGGTGCAAGTCTGAAATTTTTTGCTTTATCCTGCTCCTCTTAGCATGATAAAGAAGATTCAAAGAGAGTGAGATGCCAGCTCCTTTCATTCAGTCAGTAGCTTCAATCATTTCTGGTATATGAATAACATGATGTTTTTCAATGGCAAAAATCAAAGAATATTGTAAATGCACAAACAGTAATTTCTCCGCATTGCAAGGTGCAATTCTGAAATTTTTTGCTTTTTCCTGCTCCTCTTAGCATGATAAAGAAGATTCAAAGAGAGTGAGATGCCAGCTCCTTTCATTCAGTCAGTAGCTTCAAACATTTCTGGTATATGAATAACATGATGTTTTTCAATGGCAAAAATCAATGAATATTGTAAATGCACAAACAGTAATTTCTCCGCATTGCAAGGTGCAATTCTGAAATTTTTTGCTTTTTCCTGCTCCTCTTAGCATGATAAAGAAGATTCAAAGAGAGTGAGATGCCAGCTCCTTTCATTCAGTCAGTAGCTTCAATCATTTCTGGACGTTTTTCAATGGCAAAAATCAATGAATATTGTAAATGCACAAACAGTAATTTCTCCGCATTGCAAGGTGCAATTCTGAAATTTTTTGCTTTTTCCTGCTCCTCTTAGCATGATAAAGAAGATTCAAAGAGAGTGAGATGCCAGCTCCTTTCATTCAGTCAGTAGCTTCAATCATTTCTGGACGTTTTTCAATGGCAAAAATCAATGAATATTGTAAATGCACAAACAGTAATTTCTCCGCATTGCAAGGTGCAATTCTGAAATTTTTTGCTTTTTCCTGCTCCTCTTAGCATGATAAAGAAGATTCAAAGAGAGTGATATGCCAGCTCCTTTCATTCAGTCAGTACCTTCAATCATTTCTGGACGTTTTTCAATGGCAAAAATCAATGAATATTGTAAATGCACAAACAGTAATTTCTCCGCATTGCAAGGTGCAATTCTGAAATTTTTTGCTTTTTCCTGCTCCTCTTAGCATGATAAAGAAGATTCAAAGAGAGTGAGATGCCAGCTCCTTTCATTCAGTCAGTAGCTTCAATCATTTCTGGACGTTTTTCAATGGCAAAAATCAATGAATATTGTAAATGCACAAACTGTAATTTCTCCGCATTGCAAGGTGCAATTCTGAAATTTTTTGCTTTTTCCTGCTCCTCTTAGCATGATAAAGAAGATTCAAAGAGAGTGAGATGCCAGCTCCTTTCATTCAGTCAGTAGCTTCAATCATTTCTGGTATATGAATAACATGATGTTTTTCAATAGCAAAAATCAATGAATATTGTAAATGCACAAACAGTAATTTCTCCGCATTGCAAGGTGCAATTCTGAAATTTTTTGCTTTTTCCTGCTCCTCTTAGCATGATAAAGAAGATTCAAAGAGAGTGAGATGCCAGCTCCTTTCATTCAGTCAGTAGCTTCAATCATTTCTGGACGTTTTTCAATGGCAAAAATCAATGAATATTGTAAATGCACAAACAGTAATTTCTCCACATTGCAAGGTGCAATTCTGAAATTTTTTGCTTTTTCCTGCTCCTCTTAGCATGATAAACAAGATTCAAAGAGAGTGAGATGCCAGCTCCTTTCATTCAGTCAGTAGCTTCAATCATTTCTGGACGTTTTTCAATGGCAAAAATCTTTGAATATTGTAAATGCACAAACAGTAATTTCTCCGCATTGCAAGGTGCAATTCTGAAATTTTTTACTTTTTCCTGCTCCTCTTAGCATGATAAAGAAGATTCAAAGAGAGTGAGATGCCAGCTCCTTTCATTCAGTCAGTAGCTTCAATCATTTCTGGACGTTTTTCAATGGCAAAAATCAATGAATATTGTAAATGCACAAACAGTAATTTCTCCGCATTGCAAGGTGCAATTCTGAAATTTTTTGCTTTTTCCTGCTCCTCTTAGCATGATAAAGAAGATTCAAAGAGAGTGAGATGCCAGCTCCTTTCCTTCAGTCAGTAGCTTCAATCATTTCTGGTATATGAATAACATGATGTTTTTCAATGGCAAAAATCAATGAATTTTGTAAATGCACAAACAGTAATTTCTCCGCATTGCAAGGCGCAATTCTGAAATTTTTTGCTTTTTCCTGCTCCTCTTAGCATGATAAAGAAGATTCAAAGAGAGTGAGATGCCAGCTCCTTTCATTCAGTCAGTAGCTTCAATCATTTCTGGACATTTTTCAATGGCAAAAATCAATGAATATTGTAAATGCACAAACAGTAATTTCTCCGCATTGCAAGGTGCAATTCTGAAATTTTTTGCTTTTTCCTGCTCCTCTTAGCATGATAAAGAAGATTCAAAGAGAGTGAGATGCCAGCTCCTTTCATTCAGTCAGTAGCTTCAATCATTTCTGGACGTTTTTCAATGGCAAAAATCAATGAATATTGTAAATGCACAAACAGTAATTTCTCCGCATTGCAAGGTGCAATTCTGAAATTTTTTGCTTGTTCCTGCTCCTCTTAGCATGATAAAGAAGATTCAAAGAGAGTGAGATGCCAGCTCCTTTCATTCAGTCAGTAGCTTCAATCATTTCTGGTATATGAATAACATGATGTTTTTCAATAGCAAAAATCAATGAATATTGTAAATGCACAAACAGTAATTTCTCCGCATTGCAAGGTGCAATTCTGAAATTTTTTGCTTTTTCCTGCTCCTCTTAGCATGATAAAGAAGATTCAAAGAGAGTGAGATGCCAGCTCCTTTCATTCAGTCAGTAGCTTCAATCATTTCTGGACGTTTTTCAATGGCAAAAATCAATGAATATTGTAAATGCACAAACAGTAATTTCTCCACATTGCAAGGTGCAATTCTGAAATTTTTTGCTTTTTCCTGCTCCTCTTAGCATGATAAACAAGATTCAAAGAGAGTGAGATGCCAGCTCCTTTCATTCAGTCAGTAGCTTCAATCATTTCTGGACGTTTTTCAATGGCAAAAATCTTTGAATATTGTAAATGCACAAACAGTAATTTCTCCGCATTGCAAGGTGCAATTCTGAAATTTTTTACTTTTTCCTGCTCCTCTTAGCATGATAAAGAAGATTCAAAGAGAGTGAGATGCCAGCTCCTTTCATTCAGTCAGTAGCTTCAATCATTTCTGGACGTTTTTCAATGGCAAAAATCAATGAATATTGTAAATGCACAAACAGTAATTTCTCCGCATTGCAAGGTGCAATTCTGAAATTTTTTGCTTTTTCCTGCTCCTCTTAGCATGATAAAGAAGATTCAAAGAGAGTGAGATGCCAGCTCCTTTCCTTCAGTCAGTAGCTTCAATCATTTCTGGTATATGAATAACATGATGTTTTTCAATGGCAAAAATCAATGAATTTTGTAAATGCACAAACAGTAATTTCTCCGCATTGCAAGGCGCAATTCTGAAATTTTTTGCTTTTTCCTGCTCCTCTTAGCATGATAAAGAAGATTCAAAGAGAGTGAGATGCCAGCTCCTTTCATTCAGTCAGTAGCTTCAATCATTTCTGGACATTTTTCAATGGCAAAAATCAATGAATATTGTAAATGCACAAACAGTAATTTCTCCGCATTGCAAGGTGCAATTCTGAAATTTTTTGCTTTTTCCTGCTCCTCTTAGCATGATAAAGAAGATTCAAAGAGAGTGAGATGCCAGCTCCTTTCATTCAGTCAGTAGCTTCAATCATTTCTGGACGTTTTTCAATGGCAAAAATCAATGAATATTGTAAATGCACAAACAGTAATTTCTCCGCATTGCAAGGTGCAATTCTGAAATTTTTTGCTTGTTCCTGCTCCTCTTAGCATGATAAAGAAGATTCAAAGAGAGTGAGGTGCCAGCTCCTTTCATTCAGTCAGGAGCTTCAAACATTTCTGGTATATGAATAACATGTTTTTCAATGGCAAAAATCAATGAATATTGTAAATGCACAAACAGTAATTTCTCCGCATTGCAAGGTGCAATTCTGAAATTTTTTGCTTTTTCCTGCTCCTCTTAGCATGATAAAGAAGATTCAAAGAGAGTGAGATGCCAGCTCCTTTCATTCAGTCAGTAGCTTCAATCATTTCTGGACGTTTTTCAATGGCAAAAATCAATGAATATTGTAAATGCACAAACTGTAATTTCTCCGCATTGCAAGGTGCAATTCTGAAATTTTTTGCTTTTTCCTGCTCCTCTTAGCATGATAAAGAAGATTCAAAGAGAGTGAGATGCCAGCTCCTTTCATTCAGTCAGTAGCTTCAATCATTTCTGGACGTTTTTCAATGGCAAAAATCAACGAATATTGTAAATGCACAAACAGTAATTTCTCCGCATTGCAAGGTGCAATTCTGAAATTTTTTGCTTTTTCCTGCTCCTCTTAGCATGATAAAGAAGATTCAAAGAGAGTGAGATGCCAGCTCCTTTCATTCAGTCAGTAGCTTCAATCATTTCTGGACGTTTTTCAATGGCAAAAATCAATGAATATTGTAAATGCACAAACTGTAATTTCTCCGCATTGCAAGGTGCAATTCTGAAATTTTTTGCTTTTTCCTGCTCCTCTTAGCATGATAAAGAAGATTCAAAGAGAGTGAGATGCCAGCTCCTTTCATTCAGTCAGTAGCTTCAATCATTTCTGGACGTTTTTCAATGGCAAAAATCAATGAATATTGTAAATGCACAAACAGTAATTTCTCCGCATTGCAAGGTGCAATTCTGAAATTTTTTGCTTTTTCCTGCTCCTCTTAGCATGATAAAGAAGATTCAAAGAGAGTGAGATGCCAGCTCCTTTCATTCAGTCAGTACCTTCAATCATTTCTGGACGTTTTTCAATGGCAAAAATCAATGAATATTGTAAATGCACAAACAGTAATTTCTCCGCATTGCAAGGTGCAATTCTGAAATTTTTTGCTTTTTCCTGCTCCTCTTAGCATGATAAAGAAGATTCAAAGAGAGTGAGATGCCAGCTCCTTTCATTCAGTCAGTAGCTTCAAACATTTCTGGTATATGAATAACATGATTTTTTCAATGGCAAAAATCAATGAATATTGTAAATGCACAAACAGTAATTTCTCTGCATTGCAAGGTGCAAGTCTGAAATTTTTTGCTTTATCCTGCTCCTCTTAGCATGATAAAGAAGATTCAAAGAGAGTGAGATGCCAGCTCCTTTCATTCAGTCAGTAGCTTCAATCATTTCTGGTATATGAATAACATGATGTTTTTCAATGGCAAAAATCAAAGAATATTGTAAATGCACAAACAGTAATTTCTCCGCATTGCAAGGTGCAATTCTGAAATTTTTTGCTTTTTCCTGCTCCTCTTAGCATGATAAAGAAGATTCAAAGAGAGTGAGATGCCAGCTCCTTTCATTCAGTCAGTAGCTTCAAACATTTCTGGTATATGAATAACATGATGTTTTTCAATGGCAAAAATCAATGAATATTGTAAATGCACAAACAGTAATTTCTCCGCATTGCAAGGTGCAATTCTGAAATTTTTTGCTTTTTCCTGCTCCTCTTAGCATGATAAAGAAGATTCAAAGAGAGTGAGATGCCAGCTCCTTTCATTCAGTCAGTAGCTTCAATCATTTCTGGACGTTTTTCAATGGCAAAAATCAATGAATATTGTAAATGCACAAACAGTAATTTCTCCGCATTGCAAGGTGCAATTCTGAAATTTTTTGCTTTTTCCTGCTCCTCTTAGCATGATAAAGAAGATTCAAAGAGAGTGAGATGCCAGCTCCTTTCATTCAGTCAGTAGCTTCAATCATTTCTGGACGTTTTTCAATGGCAAAAATCAATGAATATTGTAAATGCACAAACAGTAATTTCTCCGCATTGCAAGGTGCAATTCTGAAATTTTTTGCTTTTTCCTGCTCCTCTTAGCATGATAAAGAAGATTCAAAGAGAGTGATATGCCAGCTCCTTTCATTCAGTCAGTACCTTCAATCATTTCTGGACGTTTTTCAATGGCAAAAATCAATGAATATTGTAAATGCACAAACAGTAATTTCTCCGCATTGCAAGGTGCAATTCTGAAATTTTTTGCTTTTTCCTGCTCCTCTTAGCATGATAAAGAAGATTCAAAGAGAGTGAGATGCCAGCTCCTTTCATTCAGTCAGTAGCTTCAATCATTTCTGGACGTTTTTCAATGGCAAAAATCAATGAATATTGTAAATGCACAAACTGTAATTTCTCCGCATTGCAAGGTGCAATTCTGAAATTTTTTGCTTTTTCCTGCTCCTCTTAGCATGATAAAGAAGATTCAAAGAGAGTGAGATGCCAGCTCCTTTCATTCAGTCAGTAGCTTCAATCATTTCTGGTATATGAATAACATGATGTTTTTCAATAGCAAAAATCAATGAATATTGTAAATGCACAAACAGTAATTTCTCCGCATTGCAAGGTGCAATTCTGAAATTTTTTGCTTTTTCCTGCTCCTCTTAGCATGATAAAGAAGATTCAAAGAGAGTGAGATGCCAGCTCCTTTCATTCAGTCAGTAGCTTCAATCATTTCTGGACGTTTTTCAATGGCAAAAATCAATGAATATTGTAAATGCACAAACAGTAATTTCTCCACATTGCAAGGTGCAATTCTGAAATTTTTTGCTTTTTCCTGCTCCTCTTAGCATGATAAACAAGATTCAAAGAGAGTGAGATGCCAGCTCCTTTCATTCAGTCAGTAGCTTCAATCATTTCTGGACGTTTTTCAATGGCAAAAATCTTTGAATATTGTAAATGCACAAACAGTAATTTCTCCGCATTGCAAGGTGCAATTCTGAAATTTTTTACTTTTTCCTGCTCCTCTTAGCATGATAAAGAAGATTCAAAGAGAGTGAGATGCCAGCTCCTTTCATTCAGTCAGTAGCTTCAATCATTTCTGGACGTTTTTCAATGGCAAAAATCAATGAATATTGTAAATGCACAAACAGTAATTTCTCCGCATTGCAAGGTGCAATTCTGAAATTTTTTGCTTTTTCCTGCTCCTCTTAGCATGATAAAGAAGATTCAAAGAGAGTGAGATGCCAGCTCCTTTCCTTCAGTCAGTAGCTTCAATCATTTCTGGTATATGAATAACATGATGTTTTTCAATGGCAAAAATCAATGAATTTTGTAAATGCACAAACAGTAATTTCTCCGCATTGCAAGGCGCAATTCTGAAATTTTTTGCTTTTTCCTGCTCCTCTTAGCATGATAAAGAAGATTCAAAGAGAGTGAGATGCCAGCTCCTTTCATTCAGTCAGTAGCTTCAATCATTTCTGGACATTTTTCAATGGCAAAAATCAATGAATATTGTAAATGCACAAACAGTAATTTCTCCGCATTGCAAGGTGCAATTCTGAAATTTTTTGCTTTTTCCTGCTCCTCTTAGCATGATAAAGAAGATTCAAAGAGAGTGAGATGCCAGCTCCTTTCATTCAGTCAGTAGCTTCAATCATTTCTGGACGTTTTTCAATGGCAAAAATCAATGAATATTGTAAATGCACAAACAGTAATTTCTCCGCATTGCAAGGTGCAATTCTGAAATTTTTTGCTTGTTCCTGCTCCTCTTAGCATGATAAAGAAGATTCAAAGAGAGTGAGGTGCCAGCTCCTTTCATTCAGTCAGGAGCTTCAAACATTTCTGGTATATGAATAACATGTTTTTCAATGGCAAAAATCAATGAATATTGTAAATGCACAAACAGTAATTTCTCCGCATTGCAAGGTGCAATTCTGAAATTTTTTGCTTTTTCCTGCTCCTCTTAGCATGATAAAGAAGATTCAAAGAGAGTGAGATGCCAGCTCCTTTCATTCAGTCAGTAGCTTCAATCATTTCTGAACGTTTTTCAATGGCAAAAATCAATGAATATTGTAAATGCACAAACTGTAATTTCTCCGCATTGCAAGGTGCAATTCTGAAATTTTTTGCTTTTTCCTGCTCCTCTTAGCATGATAAAGAAGATTCAAAGAGAGTGAGATGCCAGCTCCTTTCATTCAGTCAGTAGCTTCAATCATTTCTGGACGTTTTTCAATGGCAAAAATCAACGAATATTGTAAATGCACAAACAGTAATTTCTCCGCATTGCAAGGTGCAATTCTGAAATTTTTTGCTTTTTCCTGCTCCTCTTAGCATGATAAAGAAGATTCAAAGAGAGTGAGATGCCAGCTCCTTTCATTCAGTCAGTAGCTTCAATCATTTCTGGACGTTTTTCAATGGCAAAAATCAATGAATATTGTAAATGCACAAACTGTAATTTCTCCGCATTGCAAGGTGCAATTCTGAAATTTTTTGCTTTTTCCTGCTCCTCTTAGCATGATAAAGAAGATTCAAAGAGAGTGAGATGCCAGCTCCTTTCATTCAGTCAGTAGCTTCAATCATTTCTGGACGTTTTTCAATGGCAAAAATCAATGAATATTGTAAATGCACAAACAGTAATTTCTCCGCATTGCAAGGTGCAATTCTGAAATTTTTTGCTTTTTCCTGCTCCTCTTAGCATGATAAAGAAGATTCAAAGAGAGTGAGATGCCAGCTCCTTTCATTCAGTCAGTACCTTCAATCATTTCTGGACGTTTTTCAATGGCAAAAATCAATGAATATTGTAAATGCACAAACAGTAATTTCTCCGCATTGCAAGGTGCAATTCTGAAATTTTTTGCTTTTTCCTGCTCCTCTTAGCATGATAAAGAAGATTCAAAGAGAGTGAGATGCCAGCTCCTTTCATTCAGTCAGTAGCTTCAAACATTTCTGGTATATGAATAACATGATTTTTTCAATGGCAAAAATCAATGAATATTGTAAATGCACAAACAGTAATTTCTCCGCATTGCAAGGTGCAAGTCTGAAATTTTTTGCTTTATCCTGCTCCTCTTAGCATGATAAAGAAGATTCAAAGAGAGTGAGATGCCAGCTCCTTTCATTCAGTCAGTAGCTTCAATCATTTCTGGTATATGAATAACATGATGTTTTTCAATGGCAAAAATCAAAGAATATTGTAAATGCACAAACAGTAATTTCTCCGCATTGCAAGGTGCAATTCTGAAATTTTTTGCTTTTTCCTGCTCCTCTTAGCATGATAAAGAAGATTCAAAGAGAGTGAGATGCCAGCTCCTTTCATTCAGTCAGTAGCTTCAAACATTTCTGGTATATGAATAACATGATGTTTTTCAATGGCAAAAATCAATGAATATTGTAAATGCACAAACAGTAATTTCTCCGCATTGCAAGGTGCAATTCTGAAATTTTTTGCTTTTTCCTGCTCCTCTTAGCATGATAAAGAAGATTCAAAGAGAGTGAGATGCCAGCTCCTTTCATTCAGTCAGTAGCTTCAATCATTTCTGGACGTTTTTCAATGGCAAAAATCAATGAATATTGTAAATGCACAAACAGTAATTTCTCCGCATTGCAAGGTGCAATTCTGAAATTTTTTGCTTTTTCCTGCTCCTCTTAGCATGATAAAGAAGATTCAAAGAGAGTGAGATGCCAGCTCCTTTCATTCAGTCAGTAGCTTCAATCATTTCTGGACGTTTTTCAATGGCAAAAATCAATGAATATTGTAAATGCACAAACAGTAATTTCTCCGCATTGCAAGGTGCAATTCTGAAATTTTTTGCTTTTTCCTGCTCCTCTTAGCATGATAAAGAAGATTCAAAGAGAGTGATATGCCAGCTCCTTTCATTCAGTCAGTACCTTCAATCATTTCTGGACGTTTTTCAATGGCAAAAATCAATGAATATTGTAAATGCACAAACAGTAATTTCTCCGCATTGCAAGGTGCAATTCTGAAATTTTTTGCTTTTTCCTGCTCCTCTTAGCATGATAAAGAAGATTCAAAGAGAGTGAGATGCCAGCTCCTTTCATTCAGTCAGTAGCTTCAATCATTTCTGGACGTTTTTCAATGGCAAAAATCAATGAATATTGTAAATGCACAAACTGTAATTTCTCCGCATTGCAAGGTGCAATTCTGAAATTTTTTGCTTTTTCCTGCTCCTCTTAGCATGATAAAGAAGATTCAAAGAGAGTGAGATGCCAGCTCCTTTCATTCAGTCAGTAGCTTCAATCATTTCTGGTATATGAATAACATGATGTTTTTCAATAGCAAAAATCAATGAATATTGTAAATGCACAAACAGTAATTTCTCCGCATTGCAAGGTGCAATTCTGAAATTTTTTGCTTTTTCCTGCTCCTCTTAGCATGATAAAGAAGATTCAAAGAGAGTGAGATGCCAGCTCCTTTCATTCAGTCAGTAGCTTCAATCATTTCTGGACGTTTTTCAATGGCAAAAATCAATGAATATTGTAAATGCACAAACAGTAATTTCTCCACATTGCAAGGTGCAATTCTGAAATTTTTTGCTTTTTCCTGCTCCTCTTAGCATGATAAACAAGATTCAAAGAGAGTGAGATGCCAGCTCCTTTCATTCAGTCAGTAGCTTCAATCATTTCTGGACGTTTTTCAATGGCAAAAATCTTTGAATATTGTAAATGCACAAACAGTAATTTCTCCGCATTGCAAGGTGCAATTCTGAAATTTTTTACTTTTTCCTGCTCCTCTTAGCATGATAAAGAAGATTCAAAGAGAGTGAGATGCCAGCTCCTTTCATTCAGTCAGTAGCTTCAATCATTTCTGGACGTTTTTCAATGGCAAAAATCAATGAATATTGTAAATGCACAAACAGTAATTTCTCCGCATTGCAAGGTGCAATTCTGAAATTTTTTGCTTTTTCCTGCTCCTCTTAGCATGATAAAGAAGATTCAAAGAGAGTGAGATGCCAGCTCCTTTCCTTCAGTCAGTAGCTTCAATCATTTCTGGTATATGAATAACATGATGTTTTTCAATGGCAAAAATCAATGAATTTTGTAAATGCACAAACAGTAATTTCTCCGCATTGCAAGGCGCAATTCTGAAATTTTTTGCTTTTTCCTGCTCCTCTTAGCATGATAAAGAAGATTCAAAGAGAGTGAGATGCCAGCTCCTTTCATTCAGTCAGTAGCTTCAATCATTTCTGGACATTTTTCAATGGCAAAAATCAATGAATATTGTAAATGCACAAACAGTAATTTCTCCGCATTGCAAGGTGCAATTCTGAAATTTTTTGCTTTTTCCTGCTCCTCTTAGCATGATAAAGAAGATTCAAAGAGAGTGAGATGCCAGCTCCTTTCATTCAGTCAGTAGCTTCAATCATTTCTGGACGTTTTTCAATGGCAAAAATCAATGAATATTGTAAATGCACAAACAGTAATTTCTCCGCATTGCAAGGTGCAATTCTGAAATTTTTTGCTTGTTCCTGCTCCTCTTAGCATGATAAAGAAGATTCAAAGAGAGTGAGGTGCCAGCTCCTTTCATTCAGTCAGGAGCTTCAAACATTTCTGGTATATGAATAACATGTTTTTCAATGGCAAAAATCAATGAATATTGTAAATGCACAAACAGTAATTTCTCCGCATTGCAAGGTGCAATTCTGAAATTTTTTGCTTTTTCCTGCTCCTCTTAGCATGATAAAGAAGATTCAAAGAGAGTGAGATGCCAGCTCCTTTCATTCAGTCAGTAGCTTCAATCATTTCTGGACGTTTTTCAATGGCAAAAATCAATGAATATTGTAAATGCACAAACTGTAATTTCTCCGCATTGCAAGGTGCAATTCTGAAATTTTTTGCTTTTTCCTGCTCCTCTTAGCATGATAAAGAAGATTCAAAGAGAGTGAGATGCCAGCTCCTTTCATTCAGTCAGTAGCTTCAATCATTTCTGGACGTTTTTCAATGGCAAAAATCAACGAATATTGTAAATGCACAAACAGTAATTTCTCCGCATTGCAAGGTGCAATTCTGAAATTTTTTGCTTTTTCCTGCTCCTCTTAGCATGATAAAGAAGATTCAAAGAGAGTGAGATGCCAGCTCCTTTCATTCAGTCAGTAGCTTCAATCATTTCTGGACGTTTTTCAATGGCAAAAATCAATGAATATTGTAAATGCACAAACTGTAATTTCTCCGCATTGCAAGGTGCAATTCTGAAATTTTTTGCTTTTTCCTGCTCCTCTTAGCATGATAAAGAAGATTCAAAGAGAGTGAGATGCCAGCTCCTTTCATTCAGTCAGTAGCTTCAATCATTTCTGGACGTTTTTCAATGGCAAAAATCAATGAATATTGTAAATGCACAAACAGTAATTTCTCCGCATTGCAAGGTGCAATTCTGAAATTTTTTGCTTTTTCCTGCTCCTCTTAGCATGATAAAGAAGATTCAAAGAGAGTGAGATGCCAGCTCCTTTCATTCAGTCAGTACCTTCAATCATTTCTGGACGTTTTTCAATGGCAAAAATCAATGAATATTGTAAATGCACAAACAGTAATTTCTCCGCATTGCAAGGTGCAATTCTGAAATTTTTTCCTTTTTCCTGCTCCTCTTAGCATGATAAAGAAGATTCAAAGAGAGTGAGATGCCAGCTCCTTTCATTCAGTCAGTAGCTTCAAACATTTCTGGTATATGAATAACATGATGTTTTTCAATGGCAAAAATCAATGAATATTGTAAATGCACAAACAGTAATTTCTCCGCATTGCAAGGTGCAAGTCTGAAATTTTTTGCTTTATCCTGCTCCTCTTAGCATGATAAAGAAGATTCAAAGAGAGTGAGATGCCAGCTCCTTTCATTCAGTCAGTAGCTTCAATCATTTCTGGTATATGAATAACATGATGTTTTTCAATGGCAAAAATCAAAGAATATTGTAAATGCACAAACAGTAATTTCTCCGCATTGCAAGGTGCAATTCTGAAATTTTTTGCTTTTTCCTGCTCCTCTTGGCATGATAAAGAAGATTCAAAGAGAGTGAGATGCCAGCTCCTTTCATTCAGTCAGTAGCTTCAAACATTTCTGGTATATGAATAACATGATGTTTTTCAATGGCAAAAATCAATGAATATTGTAAATGCACAAACAGTAATTTCTCCGCATTGCAAGGTGCAATTCTGAAAATTTTTGCTTTTTCCTGCTCCTCTTAGCATGATAAAGAAGTTTCAAAGAGAGTGAGATGCCAGCTCCTTTCATTCAGTCAGTAGCTTCAATAATTTCTGGACGTTTTTCAATGGCAAAAATCAATGAATATTGTAAATGCACAAACAGTAATTTCTCCGCATTGCAAGGTGCAATTCTGAATTTTTTTGCTTTTTCCTGCTCCTCTTAGCATGATAAACAAGATTCAAAGAGAGTGAGATGCCAGCTCCTTTCATTCAGTCAGTAGCTTCAATCATTTCTGGACATTTTTCAATGGCAAAAATCAATGAATATTGTAAATGCACAAACAGTAATTTATCCGCATTGCAAGGTGCAATTCTGAAATTTTTTGCTTTTTCCTGCTCCTCTTAGCATGATAAAGAAGATTCAAAGAGAGTGAGATGCCAGCTCCTTTCATTCAGTCAGTAGCTTCAAACATTTCTGGTATATGAATAACATGATGTTTTTCAATGGCAAAAATCAATGAATATTGTAAATGCACAAACAGTAATTTCTCCGCATTGCAAGGTGCAATTCTGAAATTTTTTGCTTTTTCCTGCTCCTCTTAGCATGATAAAGAAGATTCAAAGAGAGTGAGATGCCAGCTCCTTTCATTCAGTCAGTAGCTTCAATCATTTCTGGACGTTTTTCAATGGCAAAAATCAATGAATATTGTAAATGCACAAACAGTAATTTCTCCGCATTGCAAGGAGCAATTCTGAAATTTTTTGCTTTTTCCTGCTCCTCTTAGCATTATGAAGAAGATTCAAAGAGAGTGAGATGCCAGCTCCTTTCATTCAGTCAGTAGCTTCAAACATTTCTGGTATATGAATAACATGATGTTTTTCAATGGCAAAAATCAATGAATATTGTAAATGCACAAACAGTAATTTCTCCGCATTGCAAGGTGCAATTCTGAAATTTTTTGCTTTTTCCTGCTCCTCTTAGCATGATAAAGAAGATTCAAAGAGAGTGAGATGCCAGCTCCTTTCGTTCAGTCAGTAGCTTCAATCATTTCTGGACGTTTTTCAATGGCAAAAATCATTGAATATTGTAAATGCACAAACAGTAATTTCTCCGCATTGCAAGGTGCAATTCTGAAATTTTTTACTTTTTCCTGCTCCTCTTAGCATGATAAAGAAGATTCAAAGAGTGTGAGATGCCAGCTCCTTTCATTCAGTCAGTAGCTTCAATCATTTCTGGTATATGAATAACATGATGTTTTTCAATGGCAAAAATCAATGAATATTGTAAATGCACAAACAGTAATTTCTCCGCATTACAAGGTGCAATTCTGAAATTTTTTGCTTTTTCCTGCTCCTCTTAGCATGATAAACAAGATTCAAAGAGAGTGAGATAACAGCTCCTTTCATTCAGTCAGTAGCTTCAATCATTTCTGGACGTTTTTCAATGGCAAAAATCAATGAATATTGTAAATGCACAAACAGTAATTTCTCCGCATTGCAAGGTGCAATTCTGACATTTTTTGCTTTTTCCTGCTCCTCTTAACATGATAAAGAAGATTCAAAGAGAGTGAGATGCCAGCTCCTTTCATTCAGTCAGTAGCTTCAATCATTTCTGGACGTTTTTCAATTGCAAAAATCAATGAATATTGTAAATGCACAAACAGTAATTTCTCCGCATTGCAAGGTGCAATTCTGAAATTTTTTACTTTTTCCTGCTCCTCTTAGCATGATAAAGAAGATTCAAAGAGAGTGAGTTGCCAGCTTCTTTCATTCAGTCAGTAGCTTCAAACATTTCTGGTATATGAATAACATGATGTTTTTCAATGGCAAAAATCAATGAATATTGTAAATGCACAAACATTAATTTCTCCGCATTGCAAGGTGCAATTCTGAAATTTTTTGCTTTTTCCTGCTCCTCTTAGCATGATAAAGAAGATTCAAAGAGAGTGAGATGCCAGCTCCTTTCATTCAGTCAGTAGCTTCAATCATTTCTGGACGTTTTTCAATGGCAAAAATCAATGAATATTGTAAATGCACAAACAGTAATTTCTCCGCATTGCAAGGTGCAATTCTGAAATTTTTTGCTTTTTCCTGCTCCTCTTAGCATGATAAAGAAGATTCAAAGAGAGTGAGATGCCAGCTCCTTTCATTCAGTCAGTAGCTTCAATCATTTCTGGACGTTTTTCAATGGCAAAAATCAATGAATATTGTAAATGCACAAACAGTAATTTCTCCGCATTGCAAGGTGCAATTCTGAAATTTTTTGCTTTTTCCTGCTCCTCTTAGCATGATAAAGAAGATTCAAAGAGAGTGAGATGCCAGCTCCTTTCATTCAGTCAGTAGCTTCAATCATTTCTGGTATATGAATAACATGATGTTTTTCAATGGCAAAAATCAATGAATATTGTAAATGCACAAACAGTAATTTCTCTGCATTGCAAGTTGCAATTCTGAAATTTTTTGCTTTTTCCTGCTCCTCTTAGCATGATAAAGAAGATTCAAAGAGAGTGAGATGCCAGCTCCTTTCATTCAGTCAGTAGCTTCAATCATTTCTGGACGTTTTTCAATGGCAAAAATCAATGAATATTGTAAATGCACAAACAGTAATTTCTCCGCATTGCAAGGTGCAATTCTGAAATTTTTTGCTTTTTCCTGCTCCTCTTAGCATGATAAAGAAGATTCAAAGAGAGTGAGATGCCAGCTCCTTTCATTCAGTCAGTAGCTTCAATCATTTCTGGATGTTTTTCAATGGCAAAAATCAATGAATATTGTAAATGCACAAACAGTAATTTCTCCGCATTGCAAGGTGCATTTCTGAAATTTTTTGCTTTTTCCTGCTCCTCTTAGCATGATAAAGAAGATTCAAAGAGAGTGAGATGCCAGCTCCTTTCATTCAGTCAGTAGCTTCAATCATTTCTGGTATATGAATAACATGATGTTTTTCAATGGCAAAAATCAATGAATATTGTAAATGCACAAACAGTAATTTCTCCGCATTGCAAGGTGCAATTCTGAAATTTTTTGCTTTTTCCTGCTCCTCTTAGCATGATAAAGAAGATTCAAAGAGAGTGAGATGCCAGCTCCTTTCATTCAGTCAGTAGCTTCAATCATTTCTGGACGTTTTTCAATGGCAAAAATCAATGAATATTGTAAATGCACAAACAGTAATTTCTCCGCATTGCAAGGTGCAATTCTGAAATTTTTTGCTTTTTCCTGCTCCTCTTAGCATGATAAAGAAGATTCAAAGAGAGTGAGATGCCAGCTCCTTTCATTCAGTCAGTAGCTTCAAACATTTCTGGTATAAACATTTCTGGACGTTTTTCAATGGCAAAAATCAATGAATATTGTAAATGCACAAACAGTAATATCTCCACATTGCAAGGTGCAATTCTGAAATTTTTTGCTTTTTCCTGCTAATCCTAGCATGATAAAGAAGATTCAAATAGAGTGAGATGCCAGCTCCTTTCATTCAGTCAGTAGCTTCAAACATTTCTGGACGTTTTTCAATGGCAAAAATCAATGAATATTGTAAATGCACAAACAGTAATATCTCCACATTGCAAGGTGCAATTCTGAAATTTTTTGCTTTTTCCTGCTAATCCTAGCATGATAAAGAAGATTCAAAGAGAGTGAGATGCCAGCTCCTTTCATTCAGTCAGTAGCTTCAAACATTTCTGGACGTTTTTCAATGGCATAAATCAATGAATATTGTAAATGCACAAACAGTAATATCTCCACATTGCAAGGTGCAATTCTGAAATTTTTTGCTTTTTCCTGCTACTCCTAGCATGATAAAGAAGATTCAAAGAGAGTGAGATGCCTGCTCCTTTCATTCAGTCAGTAGCTTCAAACATTTCTGGACGTTTTTCAATGGCAAAAATCAATGAATATTGTAAATGCACAAACAGTAATATCTCCACATTGCAAGGTGCAATTCTGAAATTTTTTGCTTTTTCCTGCTAATCCTAGCATGATAAAGAAGATTCAAAGAGAGTAAGATGCCAGCTCCTTTCATTCAGTCAGTAGCTTCAAACATTTCTGGACGTTTTTCAATGGCAAAAATCAATGAATATTGTAAATGCACAAACAGTAATTTCTCCGCATTGCAAGGTGCAATTCTGAAATTTTTTGCTTTTTCCTGCTCCTCTTAGCATGATAAAGAAGATTCAAAGAGAGTGAGATGCCAGCTCCTTTCATTCAGTCAGTAGCTTCAATCATTTCTGGACGTTTTTCAATGGCAAAAATCAATGAATATTGTAAATGCACAAACAGTAATTTCTCCGCATTGTAAGGTGCAATTCTGAAATTTTTTGCTTTTTCCTGCTCCTCTTAGCATGATAAAGAAGATTCAAAGATAGTGAGATGCCAGCTTCTTTCATTCAGTCAGTAGCTTCAAACATTTCTGGTATATGAATAACATGATGTTTTTCAATGGCAAAAATCAATGAATATTGTAAATGCACAAACAGTAATTTCTCCGCATTGCAAGTTGCAATTCTGAAATTTTTTGCTTTTTCCTGCTCCTCTTAGCATGGTAAAGAAGATTCAAAGAGAGTGAGATGCCAGCTCCTTTCATTCAGTCAGTAGCTTCAATCATTTCTGGACGTTTTTCAATGGCAAAAATCAATGAATATTGTAAATGCACAAACAGTAATTTCTCCGCATTGCAAGGTGCAATTCTGAAATTTTTTGCTTTTTCCTGCTCCTCTTAGCATGATAAAGAAGATTCAAAGAGAGTGAGATGCCAGCTCCTTTCATTCAGTCAGTAGCTTCAATCATTTCTGGACGTTTTTCAATGGCAAAAATCAATGAATATTGTAAATGCACAAACAGTAATTTCTCCGCATTGCAAGTTGCAATTCTGAAATTTTTTGCTTTTTCCTGCTCCTCTTACCATGATAAAGAAGATTCAAAGAGAGTGAGATGCCAGCTCCTTTCATTCAGTCAGTAGCTTCAATCATTTCTGGACGTTTTTCAATGGCAAAAATCAATGAATATTGTAAATGCACAAACAGTAATTTCTCCGCATTGCAAGGTGCAATTCTGAAATTTTTTGCTTTTTCCTGCTCCTCTTAGCATGATAAAGAAGATTCAAAAAGAGTGAGATGCCAGCTCCTTTCATTCAGTCAGTAGCTTCAATCATTTCTGGACGTTTTTCAATGGCAAAAATCAATGAATATTGTAAATGCACAAACAGTAATTTCTCCGCATTGCAAGGTGCAATTCTGAAATTTTTTGCTTTTTCCTGCTCCTCTTAGCATGATAAAGAAGATTCAAAGAGAGTGAGATGCCAGCTCCTTTCATTCAGTCAGTAGCTTCAATCATTTCTGGTATATGAATAACATGATGTTTTTCAATGGCAAAAATCAATGAATATTGTAAATGCACAAACAGTAATTTCTCCGCATTGCAAGGTGCAATTCTGAAATTTTTTGCTTTTTCCTGCTCCTCTTAGCATGATAAAGAAGATTCAAAGAGAGTGAGATGCCAGCTCCTTTCATTCAGTCAGTAGCTTCAATCATTTCTGGACGTTTTTCAATGGCAAAAATCAATGAATATTGTAAATGCACAAACAGTAATTTCTCCGCATTGCAAGGTGCAATTCTGAAATTTTTTGCTTTTTCCTGCTCCTCTTAGCATCATAAAGAAGATTCAAAGAGAGTGAGAGGCCAGCTCCTTTCATTCAGTCAGTAGCTTCAATCATTTCTGGACGTTTTTCAATGGCAAAAATCAATGAATATTGTAAATGCACAAACAGTAATTTCTCCGCATTGCAAGGTGCAATTCTGAAATTTTTTGCTTTTTCCTGCTCCTCTTAGCATGATAAAGAAGATTCAAAGAGAGTGAGATGCCAGCTCCTTTCATTCAGTCAGTAGCTTCAATTATTTCTGGTATATGAATAACATGATGTTTTTCAATGTCAAAAATCAATGAATATTGTAAATGCACAAACAGTAATTTCTCCGCATTGCAAGGTGCAATTCTGAAATTTTTTGCTTTTTCCTGCTCCTCTTAGCATGGTAAAGAAGATTCAAAGAGAGTGAGATGCCAACTCCTTTCATTCAGTCAGTAGCTTCAATCATTTCTGGACGTTTTTCAATGGCAAAAATCAATGAATATTGTAAATGCACAAACAGTAATTTCTCCGCATTGCAAGGTGCAATTCTGAAATTTTTTGCTTTTTCCTGCTCCTCTTAGCATGATAAAGAAGATTCAAAGAGAGTGAGATGCCAGCTCCTTTCATTCAGTCAGTAGCTTCAATAATTTCTGGACGTTTTTCAATGGCAAAAATCAATGAATATTGTAAATGCACAAACAGTAATTTCTCCGCATTGCAAGGTGCAATTCTGAAATTTTTTGCTTTTTCCTGCTCCTCTTAGCATGATAAAGAAGATTCAAAGAGAGTGAGATGCCAGCTCCTTTCATTCACTCAGTAGCTTTAATCATTTCTGGGTATGAATAACATGATGTTTTTCAATGGCAAAAATCAATGAATATTGTAAATGCACAAACAGTAATTTCTCCGCATTGCAAGGTGCAATTCTGAAATTTTTTGCTTTTTCCTGCTCCTCTTAGCATGATAAAGAAGATTCAAAGAGAGTGAGATGCCAGCTCCTTTCATTCAGTCAGTAGCTTCAATCATTTCTGGACGTTTTTCAATGGCAAAAATCAATGAATATTGTAAATGCACAAACAGTAATTTCTCCGCATTGCAAGGTGCAATTCTGAAATTTTTTGCTTTTTCCTGCTCCTCTTAGCATGATAAAGAAGATTCAAAGAGAGTGAGATGCCAGCTCCTTTCATTCAGTCAGTAGTTTCAATCATTTCTGGACGTTTTTCAATGGCAAAAATCAATGAATATTGTAAATGCACAAACAGTAATTTCTCCGCATTGCAAGGTGCAATTCTGAATTTTTTTGCTTTTTCCTGCTCCTCTTAGCATGATAAAGAAGATTCAAAGAGAGTGAGATGCCAGCTCCTTTCATTCAGTCAGTAGCTTCAAACATTTCTGGTATAAACATTTCTGGACGTTTTTCAATGGCAAAAATCAATGAATATTGTAAATGCACAAACAGTAATATCTCCACATTGCAAGGTGCAATTCTGAAATTTTTTGCTTTTTCCTGCTAATCCTAGCATGATAAAGAAGATTCAAATAGAGTGAGATGCCAGCTCCTTTCATTCAGTCAGTAGCTTCAAACATTTCTGGACGTTTTTCAATGGCAAAAATCAATGAATATTGTAAATGCACAAACAGTAATATCTCCACATTGCAAGGTGCAATTCTGAAATTTTTTGCTTTTTCCTGCTAATCCTAGCATGATAAAGAAGATTCAAAGAGAGTGAAATGCCAGCTCCTTTCATTCAGTCAGTAGCTTCAAACATTTCTGGTATATGAATAACATGATGTTTTTCAATGGCAAAAATCAATGAATATTGTAAATGCACAAACAGTAATATCTCCACATTGCAAGGTGCAATTCTGAAATTTTTTGGTTTTTCCTGCTAATCCTAGCATGATAAAGAAGATTCAAAGAGAGTGAGATGCCAGCTCCTTTCATTCAGTCAGTAGCTTCAAATATTTCTGGACGTTTTTCAATGGAAAAAATCAATGAATATTGTAAATGCACAAACAGTAATATCTCCACATTGCAAGGTGCAATTCTGAAATTTTTTGCTTTTTCCTGCTACTCCTAGCATGATAAAGAAGATTCAAAGAGAGTGATATGCCAGCTCCTTTCATTCAGTCAGTAGCTTCAAACATTTCTGGACGTTTTTCAATGGCAAAAATCAATGAATATTGTAAATGCACAAACAGTAATATCTCCACATTGCAAGGTGCAATTCTGAAATTTTTTGCTTTTTCCTGCTAATCCTAGCATGATAAAGAAGATTCAAAGAGAGTGAGATGCCAGCTCCTTTCATTCAGTCAGTAGCTTCAAACATTTCTGGACGTTTTTCAATGGCAAAAATCAATGAATATTGTAAATGCACAAACAGTAATATCTCCACATTGCAAGGTGCAATTCTGAAATTTTTTGCTTTTTCCTGCTAATCCTAGCATGATAAAGAAGATTCAAAGAGAGTGAGATGCCAGCTCCTTTCATTCAGTCAGTAGCTTCAATCATTTCTGGTATATGAATAACATGATGTTTTTCAATGGCAAAAATCAATGAATATTGTAAATGCACAAACAGTAATTTCTCCGCATTGCAAGGTGCAATTCTGAATTTTTTTGCTTTTTCCTGCTCCTCTTAGCATGATAAAGAAGATTCAAAGAGAGTGAGATGCCAGCTCCTTTCATTCAGTCAGTAGCTTCAAACATTTCTGGTATAAACATTTCTGGACGTTTTTCAATGGCAAAAATCAATGAATATTGTAAATGCACAAACAGTAATATCTCCACATTGCAAGGTGCAATTCTGAAATTTTTTGCTTTTTCCTGCTAATCCTATCATGATAAAGAAGATTCAAAGAGAGTGAGATGCCAGCTCCTTTCATTCAGTCAGTAGCTTCAAACATTTCTGGACGTGTTTCAATGTCAAAAATCAATGAATATTGTAAATGCACAAACAGTAATTTCTCCGCATTGCAAGGTGCAATTCTGAATTTTTTTGCTTTTTCCTGCTCCTCTTAGCATAATAAAGAAGATTCAAAGAGAGTGAGATGCCAGCTCCTTTCATTCAGTCAGTAGCTTCAAACATTTCTGGTATAAACATTTCTGGACGTTTTTCAATGGCAAAAATCAATGAATATTGTAAATGCACAAACAGTAATATCTCCACATTGCAAGGTGCAATTCTGAAATTTTTTGCTTTTTCCTGCTAAACCTAGCATGATAAAGAAGATTCAAATAGAGTGAGATGCCAGCTCCTTTCATTCAGTCAGTAGCTTCAAACATTTCTGGACGTTTTTCAATGGCAAAAATCAATGAATATTGTAAATGCACAAACAGTAATATCTCCACATTGCAAGGTGCAATTCTGAAATTTTTTGCTTTTTCCTGCTAATCCTAGCATGATAAAGAAGATTCAAAGAGAGTGAGATGCCAGCTCCTTTCATTCAGTCAGTAGCTTCAAACATTTCTGGTATATGAATAACATGATGTTTTTCAATGGCAAAAATCAATGAATATTGTAAATGCACAAACAGTAATATCTCCACATTGCAAGGTGCAATTCTGAAATTTTTTGCTTTTTCCTGCTAATCCTAGCATGATAAAGAAGATTCAAAGAGAGTGAGATGCCAGCTCCTTTCATTCAGTCAGTAGCTTCAAACATTTCTGGACGTTTTTCAATGGAAAAAATCAATGAATATTGTAAATGCACAAACTGTAATATCTCCACATTGCAAGGTGCAATTCTGAAATTTTTTGCTTTTTCCTGCTACTCCTAGCATGATAAAGAAGATTCAAAGAGAGTGAGATGCCAGCTCCTTTCATTCAGTCAGTAGCTTCAAACATTTCTGGACGTTTTTCAATGGCAAAAATCAATGAATATTGTAAATGCACAAACAGTAATATCTCCACATTGCAAGGTGCAATTCTGAAATTTTTTGCTTTTTCCTGCTAATCCTAGCATGATAAAGAAGATTCAAAGAGAGTGAGATGCCAGCTCCTTTCATTCAGTCAGTAGCTTCAAACATTTCTGGACGTTTTTCAATGGCAAAAATCAATGAATATTGTAAATGCACAAACAGTAATATCTCCACATTTCAAGGTGCAATTCTGAAATTTTTTGCTTTTTCCTGCTAATCCTAGCATGATAAAGAAGATTCAAAGAGAGTGAGATGCCAGCTCCTTTCATTCAGTCAGTAGCTTCAATCATTTCTGGTATATGAATAACATGATGTTTTTCAATGGCAAAAATCAATGAATATTGTAAATGCACAAACAGTAATTTCTCCGCATTGCAAGGTGCAATTCTGAAATTTTTTGCTTTTTCCTGCTCCTCTTAGCATGATAAATAAGATTCAAAGAGAGTGAGATGCCAGCTCCTTTCATTCAGTCAGTAGCTTCAAACATTTCTGGTATAAACATTTCTGGACGTTTTTCAATGGCAAAAATCAATGAATATTGTAAATGCACAAACAGTAATATCTCCACATTGCAAGGTGCAATTCTGAAATTTTTTGCTTTTTCCTGCTAACCCTAGCATGATAAAGAAGATTCAAAGAGAGTGAGATGCCAGCTCCTTTCATTCAGTCAGTAGCTTCAAACATTTCTGGACGTTTTTCAATGGCAAAAATCAATGAATATTGTAAATGCACAAACAGTAATATCTCCACATTGCAAGGTGCAATTCTGAAATTTTTTGCTTTTTCCTGCTAATCCTATCATGATAAAGAAGATTTAAAGAGAGTGAGATGCCAGCTCCTTTCATTCAGTCAGTAGCTTCAAACATTTCTGGACGTGTTTCAATGGCAAAAATCAATAAATATTGTAAATGCACAAACAGTAATTTCTCCGCATTGCAAGATGCAATTCTGAAATTTTTTGCTTTTTCCTGCTCCTCTTAGCATGATAAAGAAGATTCAAAGAGAGTGAGATGCCAGCTCCTTTCATTCAGTCAGTAGCTTCAATCATTTCTGGACGTTTTTCAATGGCAAAAATCAATGAATATTGTAAATGCACAAGCAGTAATTTCTCCGCATTGCAAGGTGCAATTCTGAAATTTTTTGCTTTTTCCTGCTCCTCTTAGCATGATAAAGAAGATTCAAAGAGAGTGAGATGCCAGCTCCTTTCATTCAGTCAGTGGCTTCAATCATTTCTGGATGTTTTTCAATGGCAAAAATCAATGAATATTGTAAATGCACAAACAGTAATTTCTCCGCATTGCAAGATGCAATTCTGAAATTTTTTGCTTTTTCCTGCTCCTCTTAGCATGAAAAAGAAGATTCAAAGAGAGTGAGATGCCAGCTCCTTTCATTCAGTCAGTAGCTTCAATCATTTCTGGTATATGAATAACATGATGTTTTTCAATGGCAAAAATCAATGAATATTGTAAATGCACAAACAGTAATTTCTCCGCATTGCAAGGTGCAATTCTGAATTTTTTTGCTTTTTCCTGCTCCTCTTAGCATGATAAAGAAGATTCAAAGAGAGTGAGATGCCAGCTCCTTTCATTCAGTCAGTAGCTTCAATCATTTCTGGACGTTTTTCAATGGCAAAAATCAATGAATATTGTAAATGCACAAACAGTAATTTCTCCGCATTGCAAGGTGCAATTCTGAAATTTTTTGCTTTTTCCTGCTCCTCTTAGCATGATAAAGAAGATTCAAAGAGAGTGAGATGCCAGCTCCTTTCATTCAGTCAGTAGCTTCAATCATTTCTGGACGTTTTTCAATGGCAAAAATCAATGAATATTGTAAATGCACAAACAGTAATTTCTCCGCATTGCAAGGTGCAATTCTGAAATTTTTTGCTTTTTCCTGCTCCTCTTAGCATGATAAAGAAGATTCAAAGAGAGTGAGATGCCAGCTCCTTTCATTCAGTCAGTAGCTTCAAACATTTCTGGTATATGAATAACATGATGTTTTTCAATGGCAAAAATCAATGAATATTGTAAATGCACAAACAGTAATTTCTCCGCATTGCAAGGTGCAATTCTGAAATTTTTTGCTTTTTCCTGCTCCTCTTAGCATGATAAAGAAGATTCAAAGAGAGTGAGATGCCAGCTCCTTTCATTCAGTCAGTAGCTTCAATCATTTCTGGACGTTTTTCAATGGCAAAAATCAATGAATATTGTAAATGCACAAACAGTAATTTCTCCGCATTGCAAGGTTTCAGAATTGCACCTTGCAATGTGGAGATCTTACTGTTTGTGCATTTACAGTATTCATTGATTTTTGCCATTGAAAAACGTCCAGAAATGTTTGAAGCTACTGACTGAATGAACGGAGCTGGCATCTCACTCACTTTGAATGTTCTTTATCATGCTAGGATTAGCAGGAAAAAGCAAAAAATTTCAGAATTGCACCTTGCAATGTGGAGATATTACTGTTTGTGCATTTACAATATTCATTGATTTTTGCCATTGAAAAACATCATGTTATTCATATACCAGAAATGTTTGAAGCTACTGACTGAATGAAAGGATCTGGCATCTCACTATCTTTGAATCTTCTTTACCATGCTAGGATTAGCAGGAAAAAGCAAAAAATTTCAGAATTGCACCTTGCAATGTTTAGATATTACTGTTTGTGCATTTACAATATTCATTGATTTTTGCCATTGAAAAACGTCCAGAAATGTTTGAAGCTACTGACTGAATGAAAGGAGCTGGCATCTCACTCTATTTGAATCTTCTTTATCATGCTAGGATTAGCAGGAAAAAGCAAAAAATTTCAGAATTGCACCTTGCAATGTGGAGATATTACTGTTTGTGCATTTACAATATTCATTGATTTTTGCCATTGAAAAACGTCCAGAAATGTTTGAAGCTACTGACTGAATGAAAGGAGCTGGCATCTCACTCTCTTTGAATCTTCTTTATCATGCTAGGAGTAGCAGGAAAAAGCAAAAAATTTCAGAATTGCACCTTGCAATGTGGAGATATTACTGTTTGTGCATTTACAATATTCATTGATTTTTGCCATTGAAAAATGTCCAGAAATGTTTGAAGCTACTGACTGAATGAAAGGAGCTGGCATCTCACTCTCTTTGAATCTTCTTTATCATGCTAGGATTAGCAGGAAAAAGCAAAAAATTTCAGAATTGCACCTTGCAATGTGGAGATATTACTGTTTGTGCATTTACAATATTCATTGATTTTTGCCATTGAAAAACATCATGTTATTCATATACCAGAAATGTTTGAGGCTACTGACTGAATGAAAGGACCTGGCATCTCACTCTCTTTGAATCTTCTTTATCATGCTAGGATTAGCAGGAAAAAGCAAAAAATTTCAGAATTGCACCTTGCAATGTGGAGATATTACTGTTTGTGCATTTACAATATTCATTGATTTTTGCCATTGAAAAACGTCCAGAAATGTTTGAAGCTACTGACTGAATGAAAGGAGCTGGCATCTCACTCTATTTGAATATTCTTTATCATGCTAGGATTAGCAGGAAAAAGCAAAAAATTTCAGAATTGCACCTTGCAATGTGGAGATATTACTGTTTGTGCATTTACAATATTCATTGATTTTTGCCATTGAAAAACGTCCAGAAATGTTTATACCAGAAATGTTTGAAGCTACTGACTGAATGAAAGGAGCTGGCATCTCACTCTCTTTGAATCTTCTTTATCATGCTAAGAGGAGCAGGAAAAAGCAAAAAAATTCAGAATTGCACCTTGCAATGCGGAGAAATTACTGTTTGTGCATTTACAATATTCATTGATTTTTGCCATTGAAAAACGTCCAGAAATGATTGAAGCTACTGACTGAATGAAAGGAGCTGGCATCTCACTCTCTTTGAATCTTCTTTATCATGCTAAGAGGAGCAGGAAAAAGCAAAAAATTTCAGAATTGCACCTTGCAATGTGGAGAAATTACTGTTTGTGCATTTACAATATTCATTGATTTTTGCCATTGAAAAACATCATGTTATTCATACCCAGAAATGATTGAAGCTACTGACTGAATGAAAGGAGCTGGCATCTCACTCTCTTTGAATCTTCTTTATCATGCTAAGAGGAGCAGGAAAAAGCAAAACATTTCAGAATTGCACCTTGCAATGCGGAGAAATTACTGTTTGTGCATTTACAATATTCATTGATTTTTGCCATTGAAAAACGTCCAGAAATGATTGAAGCTACTGACTGAATGAAAGGAGCTGGCATCTCACTCTCTTTGAATCTTCTTTATCATGCTAAGAGGAGCAGGAAAAAGCAAAAAATTTCAGAATTGCACCTTGCAATGCGGAGAAATTACTGTTTGTGCATTTACAATATTCATTGATTTTTGCCATTGAAAAACGTCCAGAAATGATTGAAGCTACTGACTGAATGAAAGGAGCTGGCATCTCACTCTCTTTGAATCTTCTTTACCATGCTAAGAGGAGCAGGAAAAAGCAAAAAATTTCAGAATTGCACCTTGCAATGCGGAGAAATTACTGTTTGTGCATTTACAATATTCATTGATTTTTGCCATTGAAAAACATCATGTTATTCATATACCAGAAATGATTGAAGCTACTGACTGAATGAAAGGAGCTGGCATCTCACTCTCTTTGAATCTTCTTTATCATGCTAGGATTAGCAGGAAAAAGCAAAAAATTTCAGAATTGCACCTTGCAATGTGGAGATATTACTGTTTGTGCATTTACAATATTCATTGATTTTTGCCATTGAAAAACGTCCAGAAATGTTTATACCAGAAATGTTTGAAGCTACTGACTGAATGAAAGGAGCTGGCATCTCACTCTCTTTGAATCTTCTTTATCATGCTAAGAGGAGCAGGAAAAAGCAAAAAAATTCAGAATTGCACCTTGCAATGCGGAGAAATTACTGTTTGTGCATTTACAATATTCATTGATTTTTGCCATTGAAAAATGTCCAGAAATGATTGAAGCTACTGACTGAATGAAAGGAGCTGGCATCTCACTCTCTTTGAATCTTCTTTATCATGCTAAGAGGAGCAGGAAAAAGCAAAAAATTTCAGAATTGCACCTTGCAATGCGGAGAAATTACTGTTTGTGCATTTACAATATTCATTGATTTTTGCCATTGAAAAACGTCCAGAAATGATTGAAGCTACTGACTAAATGAAAGGAGCTGGCATCTCACTCTCTTTGAATCTTCTTTATCATGCTAAGAGGAGCAGGAAAAAGCAAAAAATTTCAGAATTGCACCTTGCAATGTGGAGAAATTACTGTTTGTGCATTTACAATATTCATTGATTTTTGCCATTGAAAAACATCATGTTATTCATACCCAGAAATGATTGAAGCTACTGACTGAATGAAAGGAGCTGGCATCTCACTCTCTTTGAATCTTCTTTATCATGCTAAGAGGAGCAGGAAAAAGCAAAACATTTCAGAATTGCACCTTGCAATGCGGAGAAATTACTGTTTGTGCATTTACAATATTCATTGATTTTTGCCATTGAAAAACGTCCAGAAATGATTGAAGCTACTGACTGAATGAAAGGAGCTGGCATCTCACTCTCTTTGAATCTTCTTTATCATGCTAAGAGGAGCAGGAAAAAGCAAAAAATTTCAGAATTGCACCTTGCAATGCGGAGAAATTACTGTTTGTGCATTTACAATATTCATTGATTTTTGCCATTGAAAAACGTCCAGAAATGATTGAAGCTACTGACTGAATGAAAGGAGCTGGCATCTCACTCTCTTTGAATCTTCTTTACCATGCTAAGAGGAGCAGGAAAAAGCAAAAAATTTCAGAATTGCACCTTGCAATGCGGAGAAATTACTGTTTGTGCATTTACAATATTCATTGATTTTTGCCATTGAAAAACATCATGTTATTCATATACCAGAAATGATTGAAGCTACTGACTGAATGAAAGGAGCTGGCATCTCACTCTCTTTGAATCTTCTTTATCATGCTAAGAGGAGCAGGAAAAAGCAAAACATTTCAGAATTGCACCTTGCAATGCGGAGAAATTACTGTTTGTGCATTTACAATATTCATTGATTTTTGCCATTGAAAAACATCATGTTATTCATACCCAGAAATGATTGAAGCTACTGACTGAATGAAAGGAGCTGGCATCTCACTCTCTTTGAATCTTCTTTATCATGCTAAGAGGAGCAGGAAAAAGCAAAACATTTCAGAATTGCACCTTGCAATGCGGAGAAATTACTGTTTGTGCATTTACAATATTCATTGATTTTTGCCATTGAAAAACGTCCAGAAATGATTGAAGCTACTGACTGAATGAAAGGAGCTGGCATCTCACTCTCTTTGAATCTTCTTTATCATGCTAAGAGGAGCAGGAAAAAGCAAAAAATTTCAGAATTGCACCTTGCAATGCGGAGAAATTACTGTTTGTGCATTTACAATATTCATTGATTTTTGCCATTGAAAAACGTCCAGAAATGATTGAAGCTACTGACTGAATGAAAGGAGCTGGCATCTCACTCTCTTTGAATCTTCTTTACCATGCTAAGAGGAGCAGGAAAAAGCAAAAAATTTCAGAATTGCACCTTGCAATGCGGAGAAATTACTGTTTGTGCATTTACAATATTCATTGATTTTTGCCATTGAAAAACATCATGTTATTCATATACCAGAAATGATTGAAGCTACTGACTGAATGAAAGGAGCTGGCATCTCACTCTCTTTGAATCTTCTTTATCATGCTAGGATTAGCAGGAAAAAGCAAAAAATTTCAGAATTGCACCTTGCAATGTGGAGATATTACTGTTTGTGCATTTACAATATTCATTGATTTTTGCCATTGAAAAACGTCCAGAAATGTTTATACCAGAAATGTTTGAAGCTACTGACTGAATGAAAGGAGCTGGCATCTCACTCTCTTTGAATCTTCTTTATCATGCTAAGAGGAGCAGGAAAAAGCAAAAAAATTCAGAATTGCACCTTGCAATGCGGAGAAATTACTGTTTGTGCATTTACAATATTCATTGATTTTTGCCATTGAAAAATGTCCAGAAATGATTGAAGCTACTGACTGAATGAAAGGAGCTGGCATCTCACTCTCTTTGAATCTTCTTTATCATGCTAAGAGGAGCAGGAAAAAGCAAAAAATTTCAGAATTGCACCTTGCAATGCGGAGAAATTACTGTTTGTGCATTTACAATATTCATTGATTTTTGCCATTGAAAAACGTCCAGAAATGATTGAAGCTACTGACTGAATGAAAGGAGCTGGCATCTCACTCTCTTTGAATCTTCTTTATCATGCTAAGAGGAGCAGGAAAAAGCAAAAAATTTCAGAATTGCACCTTGCAATGTGGAGAAATTACTGTTTGTGCATTTACAATATTCATTGATTTTTGCCATTGAAAAACATCATGTTATTCATACCCAGAAATGATTGAAGCTACTGACTGAATGAAAGGAGCTGGCATCTCACTCTCTTTGAATCTTCTTTATCATGCTAAGAGGAGCAGGAAAAAGCAAAACATTTCAGAATTGCACCTTGCAATGCGGAGAAATTACTGTTTGTGCATTTACAATATTCATTGATTTTTGCCATTGAAAAACGTCCAGAAATGATTGAAGCTACTGACTGAATGAAAGGAGCTGGCATCTCACTCTCTTTGAATCTTCTTTATCATGCTAAGAGGAGCAGGAAAAAGCAAAAAATTTCAGAATTGCACCTTGCAATGCGGAGAAATTACTGTTTGTGCATTTACAATATTCATTGATTTTTGCCATTGAAAAACGTCCAGAAATGATTGAAGCTACTGACTGAATGAAAGGAGCTGGCATCTCACTCTCTTTGAATCTTCTTTACCATGCTAAGAGGAGCAGGAAAAAGCAAAAAATTTCAGAATTGCACCTTGCAATGCGGAGAAATTACTGTTTGTGCATTTACAATATTCATTGATTTTTGCCATTGAAAAACATCATGTTATTCATATACCAGAAATGATTGAAGCTACTGACTGAATGAAAGGAGCTGGCATCTCACTCTCTTTGAATCTTCTTTATCATGCTAAGAGGAGCAGGAAAAAGCAAAAAATTTCAGAATTGCACCTTGCAATGCGGAGAAATTACTGTTTGTGCATTTACAATATTCATTGATTTTTGCCATTGAAAAACGTCCAGAAGTGATTGAAGCTACTGACTGAATGAAAGGAGCTGGCATCTCACTCTCTTTGAATCTTCTTTATCATGCTAAGAGGAGCAGGAAAAAGCAAAAAAATTCAGAATTGCACCTTGCAATGCGGAGAAATTACTGTTTGTGCATTTACAATATTCATTGATTTTTGCCATTGAAAAACGTCCAGAAATGATTGAAGCTACTGACTGAATGAAAGGAGCTGGCATCTCACTCTCTTTGAATCTTCTTTACCATGCTAAGAGGAGCAGGAAAAAGCAAAAAATTTCAGAATTGCACCTTGCAATGCGGAGAAATTACTGTTTGTGCAGTTACAATATTCATTGATTTTTGCCATTGAAAAACATCATGTTATTCATATACCAGAAATGATTGAAGCTACTGACTGAATGAAAGGAGCTGGCATCTCACTCTCTTTGAATCTTCTTTATCATGCTAAGAGGAGCAGGAAAAAGCAAAAAATTTCAGAATTGCACCTTGCAATGCGGAGAAATTACTGTTTGTGCATTTACAATATTCATTGATTTTTGCCATTGAAAAACGTCCAGAAATGATTGAAGCTACTGACTGAATGAAAGGAGCTGGCATCTCACTCTCTTTGAATCTTCTTTATCATGCTAAGAGGAGCAGGAAAAAGCAAAAAATTTCAGAATTGCACCTTGCAATGCGGAGAAATTACTGTTTGTGCATTTACAATATTCATTGATTTTTGCCATTGAAAAACGTCCAGAAATGATTGAAGCTACTGACTGAATGAAAGGAGCTGGCATCTCACTCTCTTTGAATCTTCTTTATCATGCTAAGAGGAGCAGGAAAAAGCAAAAAATTTCAGAATTGCACCTTGCAATGCGGAGAAATTACTGTTTGTGCATTTACAATATTCATTGATTTTTGCCATTGAAAAACGTCCAGAAATGATTGAAGCTACTGACTGAATGAAAGGAGCTGGCATCTCACTCTCTTTGAATCTTCTTTACCATGCTAAGAGGAGCAGGAAAAAGCAAAAAATTTCAGAATTGCACCTTGCAATGCGGAGAAATTACTGTTTGTGCATTTACAATATTCATTGATTTTTGCCATTGAAAAACATCATGTTATTCATATACCAGAAATGATTGAAGCTACTGACTGAATGAAAGGAGCTGGCATCTCACTCTCTTTGAATCTTCTTTATCATGCTAAGAGGAGCAGGAAAAAGCAAAAAATTTCAGAATTGCACCTTGCAATGCGGAGAAATTACTGTTTGTGCATTTACAATATTCATTGATTTTTGCCATTGAAAAACGTCCAGAAGTGATTGAAGCTACTGACTGAATGAAAGGAGCTGGCATCTCACTCTCTTTGAATCTTCTTTATCATGCTAAGAGGAGCAGGAAAAAGCAAAAAAATTCAGAATTGCACCTTGCAATGCGGAGAAATTACTGTTTGTGCATTTACAATATTCATTGATTTTTGCCATTGAAAAACGTCCAGAAATGATTGAAGCTACTGACTGAATGAAAGGAGCTGGCATCTCACTCTCTTTGAATCTTCTTTACCATGCTAAGAGGAGCAGGAAAAAGCAAAAAATTTCAGAATTGCACCTTGCAATGCGGAGAAATTACTGTTTGTGCAGTTAAAATATTCATTGATTTTTGCCATTGAAAAACATCATGTTATTCATATACCAGAAATGATTGAAGCTACTGACTGAATGAAAGGAGCTGGCATCTCACTCTCTTTGAATCTTCTTTATCATGCTAAGAGGAGCAGGAAAAAGCAAAAAATTTCAGAATTGCACCTTGCAATGCGGAGAAATTACTGTTTGTGCATTTACAATATTCATTGATTTTTGCCATTGAAAAACGTCCAGAAATGATTGAAGCTACTGACTGAATGAAAGGAGCTGGCATCTCACTCTCTTTGAATCTTCTTTATCATGCTAAGAGGAGCAGGAGAAAGCAAAAAATTTCAGAATTGCACCTTGCAATGCGGAGAAATTACTGTTTGTGCATTTACAATATTCATTGATTTTTGCCATTGAAAAACGTCCAGAAATGATTGAAGCTACTGACTGAATGAAAGGAGCTGGCATGTAACTCTCTTTGAGTCTTCTTTATCATGCTAAGAGGAGCAGGAAAAAGCAAAAAATTTCAGAATTGCACCTTGCAATGCGGAGAAATTACTCTTTGTGCATTTACAATATTCATTGATTTTTGCCATTGAAAAACATCATGTTATTCATTTACCAGAAATGTTTGAAGCTACTGACTGAATGAAAGAAGCTGGCATCTCACTATCTTTGAATCTTCTTTATCATGCTAAGAGGAGCAGGAAAAAGCAAAAAATTTCAGAATTCCACCTTACAATGCGGAGAAATTACTGTTTGTGCATATACAATATTCATTGATTTTTGCCATTGAAAAACGTCCAGAAATGTTTGAAGCTACTGACTGAATGAAAGGAGCTGGCATCTCACTCTATTTGAATATTCTTTATCATGCTAGGATTAGCAGGAAAAAGCAAAAAATTTCAGAATTGCACCTTGCAATGTGGAGATATTACTGTTTGTGCATTTACAATATTCATTGATTTTTGCCATTGAAAAACGTCCAGAAATGTTTATACCAGAAATGTTTGAAGCTACTGACTGAATGAAAGGAGCTGGCATCTCACTCTCTTTGAATCTTCTTTATCATGCTAAGAGGAGCAGGAAAAAGCAAAAAAATTCAGAATTGCACCTTGCAATGCGGAGAAATTACTGTTTGTGCATTTACAATATTCATTGATTTTTGCCATTGAAAAATGTCCAGAAATGATTGAAGCTACTGACTGAATGAAAGGAGCTGGCATCTCACTCTCTTTGAATCTTCTTTATCATGCTAAGAGGAGCAGGAAAAAGCAAAAAATTTCAGAATTGCACCTTGCAATGCGGAGAAATTACTGTTTGTGCATTTACAATATTCATTGATTTTTGCCATTGAAAAACGTCCAGAAATGATTGAAGCTACTGACTGAATGAAAGGAGCTGGCATCTCACTCTCTTTGAATCTTCTTTATCATGCTAAGAGGAGCAGGAAAAAGCAAAAAATTTCAGAATTGCACCTTGCAATGTGGAGAAATTACTGTTTGTGCATTTACAATATTCATTGATTTTTGCCATTGAAAAACATCATGTTATTCATACCCAGAAATGATTGAAGCTACTGACTGAATGAAAGGAGCTGGCATCTCACTCTCTTTGAATCTTCTTTATCATGCTAAGAGGAGCAGGAAAAAGCAAAACATTTCAGAATTGCACCTTGCAATGCGGAGAAATTACTGTTTGTGCATTTACAATATTCATTGATTTTTGCCATTGAAAAACGTCCAGAAATGATTGAAGCTACTGACTGAATGAAAGGAGCTGGCATCTCACTCTCTTTGAATCTTCTTTATCATGCTAAGAGGAGCAGGAAAAAGCAAAAAATTTCAGAATTGCACCTTGCAATGCGGAGAAATTACTGTTTGTGCATTTACAATATTCATTGATTTTTGCCATTGAAAAACGTCCAGAAATGATTGAAGCTACTGACTGAATGAAAGGAGCTGGCATCTCACTCTCTTTGAATCTTCTTTACCATGCTAAGAGGAGCAGGAAAAAGCAAAAAATTTCAGAATTGCACCTTGCAATGCGGAGAAATTACTGTTTGTGCAGTTACAATATTCATTGATTTTTGCCATTGAAAAACATCATGTTATTCATATACCAGAAATGATTGAAGCTACTGACTGAATGAAAGGAGCTGGCATCTCACTCTCTTTGAATCTTCTTTATCATGCTAAGAGGAGCAGGAAAAAGCAAAAAATTTCAGAATTGCACCTTGCAATGCGGAGAAATTACTGTTTGTGCATTTACAATATTCATTGATTTTTGCCATTGAAAAACGTCCAGAAATGATTGAAGCTACTGACTGAATGAAAGGAGCTGGCATCTCACTCTCTTTGAATCTTCTTTATCATGCTAAGAGGAGCAGGAAAAAGCAAAAAATTTCAGAATTGCACCTTGCAATGCGGAGAAATTACTGTTTGTGCATTTACAATATTCATTGATTTTTGCCATTGAAAAACGTCCAGAAATGATTGAAGCTACTGACTGAATGAAAGGAGCTGGCATGTAACTCTCTTTGAGTCTTCTTTATCATGCTAAGAGGAGCAGGAAAAAGCAAAAAATTTCAGAATTGCACCTTGCAATGCGGAGAAATTACTCTTTGTGCATTTACAATATTCATTGATTTTTGCCATTGAAAAACATCATGTTATTCATTTACCAGAAATGTTTGAAGCTACTGACTGAATGAAAGAAGCTGGCATCTCACTATCTTTGAATCTTCTTTATCATGCTAAGAGGAGCAGGAAAAAGCAAAAAATTTCAGAATTCCACCTTACAATGCGGAGAAATTACTGTTTGTGCATATACAATATTCATTGATTTTTGCCATTGAAAAACGTCCAGAAAAGATTGAAGCTACTGACTGAATGAAAGGAGCTGGCATCTCACTCTCTTTGAATCTTCTTTATCATGCTAAGAGGAGCAGGAAAAAGCAAAAAATTTCAGAATTGCACCTTGCAATGCGGAGAAATTACTGTTTGTGCATTTACAATATTCATTGATTTTTGCCATTGAAAAACATCATGTTATTCATATACCAGAAATGTTTGAAGCTACTGACTGAATGAAAGGAGCTGGCATCTCACTCTCTTTGAATCTTCTTTATCATGCTAAGAGGAGCAGGAAAAAGCAAAAAATTTCAGAATTGCACCTTGCAATGCGGAGAAATTACTGTTTGTGCATTTACAATATTCATTGATTTTTGCCATTGAAAAACGTCCAGAAATGATTGAAGCTACTGACTGAATGAAAGGAGCTGGCATCTCACTCTCTTTGAATCTTCTTTATCATGCTAAGAGGAGCAGGAAAAAGCAAAAAAATTCAGAATTGCACCTTGCAATGCGGAGAAATTACTGTTTGTGCATTTACAATATTCATTGATTTTTGCCATTGAAAAACATCATGTTATTCATATACCAGAAATGATTGAAGCTACTGACTGAATGAAAGGAGCGGGCATCTCACTCTCTTTGAATCTTCTTTATCATGCTAAGAGGAGCAGGAAAAAGCAAAAAATTTCAGAATTGCACGTTGCAATGCGGAGAAATTACTGTTTGTGCATTTACAATATTCATTGATTTTTGCGATTGAAAAACGTCCAGAAATGATTGAAGCTACTGACTGAATGAAAGGAGCTGGCATCTCACTCTCTTTGAATCTTCTTTATCATGCTAGGATTAGCAGGAAAAAGCAAAAAATTTCAGAATTGCACCTTGCAATGTGGAGATATTACTGTTTGTGCATTTACAATATTCATTGATTTTTGCCATTGAAAAACGTCCAGAAATGTTTGAAGCTACTGACTGAATGAAAGGAGCTGGCATCTCACTCTCTTTGAATCGTCTTTATCATGCTAGGATTAGCAGGAAAAAGCAAAAAATTTCAGAATTGCACCTTGCAATGTGGAGATATTACTGTTTGTGCATTTACAATATTCATTGATTTTTGCCATTGAAAAACGTACAGAAATGTTTGAAGCTACTGACTGAATGAAAGGAGCTGGCATCTCACTCTCTTTGAATCTTCTTTATCATGCTAGGAGTAGCAGGAAAAAGCAAAAAATTTCAGAATTGCACCTTGCAATGTGGAGATATTACTGTTTGTGCATTTACAATATTCATTGATTTTTGCCATTGAAAAACGTCCAGAAATGTTTGAAGCTACTGACTGAATGAAAGGAGCTGGCATCTCACTCTCTTTGAATCTTCTTTATCATGCTAGGATTAGCAGGAAAAAGCAAAAAATTTCAGAATTGCACCTTGCAATGTGGAGATATTACTGTTTGTGCATTTACAATATTCATTGATTTTTGCCATTAAAAAACATCATGTTATTCATATACCAGAAATGTTTGAGGCTACTGACTGAATGAAAGGACCTGGCATCTCACTCTCTTTGAATCTTCTTTATCATGCTAGGATTAGCAGGAAAAAGCAAAAAAATTCAGAATTGCACCTTGCAATGTGGAGATATTACTGTTTGTGCATTTACAATATTCATTGATTTTTGCCATTGAAAAACGTCCAGAAATGTTTGAAGCTACTGACTGAATGAAAGGAGCTGGCATCTCACTCTATTTGAATATTCTTTATCATGCTAGGATTAGCAGGAAAAAGCAAAAAATTTCAGAATTGCACCTTGCAATGTGGAGATATTACTGTTTGTGCATTTACAATATTCATTGATTTTTGCCATTGAAAAACGTCCAGAAATGTTTATACCAGAAATGTTTGAAGTTACTGACTGAATGAAAGGAGCTGGCATCTCACTCTCTTTGAATCTTCTTTATCATGCTAAGAGGAGCAGGAAAAAGCAAAAAAATTCAGAATTGCACCTTGCAATGCGGAGAAATTACTGTTTGTGCATTTTCAATATTCATTGATTTTTGCCATTGAAAAACGTCCAGAAATGATTGAAGCTACTGACTGAATGAAAGGAGCTGGCATCTCACTCTCTTTGAATCTTCTTTATCATGCTAAGAGGAGCAGGAAAAAGCAAAAAATTTCAGAATTGCACCTTGCAATGCGGAGAAATTACTGTTTGTGCATTTACAATATTCATTGATTTTTGCCATTGAAAAACGTCCAGAAATGATTGAAGCTACTGACTGAATGAAAGGAGCTGGCATCTCACTCTCTTTGAATCTTCTTTATCATGCTAAGAGGAGCAGGAAAAAGCAAAAAATTTCAGAATTGCACCTTGCAATGTGGAGAAATTACTGTTTGTGCATTTACAATATTCATTGATTTTTGCCATTGAAAAACATCATGTTATTCATACCCAGAAATGATTGAAGCTACTGACTGAATGAAAGGAGCTGGCATCTCACTCTCTTTGAATCTTCTTTATCATGCTAAGAGGAGCAGGAAAAAGCAAAAAATTTCAGAATTGCACCTTGCAATGCGGAGAAATTACTGTTTGTGCATTTACAATATTCATTGATTTTTGCCATTGAAAAACGTCCAGAAATGATTGAAGCTACTGACTGAATGAAATGAGCTGGCATCTCACTCTCTTTGAATCTTCTTTACCATGCTAAGAGGAGCAGGAAAAAGCAAAAAATTTCAGAATTGCACCTTGCAATGCGGAGAAATTACTGTTTGTGCATTTACAATATTCATTGATTTTTGCCATTGAAAAACATCATGTTATTCATATACCAGAAATGATTGAAGCTACTGACTGAATGAAAGGAGCTGGCATCTCACTCTCTTTGAATCTTCTTTATCATGCTAAGAGGAGCAGGAAAAAGCAAAAAATTTCAGAATTGCACCTTGCAATGCGGAGAAATTACTGTTTGTGCATTTACAATATTCATTGATTTTTGCCATTGAAAAACGTCCAGAAAAGATTGAAGCTACTGACTGAATGAAAGGAGCTGGCATCTCACTCTCTTTGAATCTTCTTTATCATGCTAAGAGGAGCAGGAAAAAGCAAAAAATTTCAGAATTGCACCTTGCAATGCGGAGAAATTACTGTTTGTGCATTTACAATATTCATTGATTTTTGCCATTGAAAAACATCATGTTATTCATATACCAGAAATGTTTGAAGCTACTGACTGAATGAAAGGAGCTGGCATCTCACTCTCTTTGAATCTTCTTTATCATGCTAAGAGGAGCAGGAAAAAGCAAAAAATTTCAGAATTGCACCTTGCAATGCGGAGAAATTACTGTTTGTGCATTTACAATATTCATTGATTTTTGCCATTGAAAAACGTCCAGAAATGATTGAAGCTACTGACTGAATGAAAGGAGCTGGCATCTCACTCTCTTTGAATCTTCTTTATCATGCTAAGAGGAGCAGGAAAAAGCAAAAAAATTCAGAATTGCACCTTGCAATGCGGAGAAATTACTGTTTGTGCATTTACAATATTCATTGATTTTTGCCATTGAAAAACATCATGTTATTCATATACCAGAAATGATTGAAGCTACTGACTGAATGAAAGGAGCGGGCATCTCATTCTCTTTGAATCTTCTTTTTCATGCTAAGAGGAGCAGGAAAAAGCAAAAAATTTCAGAATTGCACCTTGCAATGCGGAGAAATTACTGTTTGTGCATTTACAATATTCATTGATTTTTGCCATTGAAAAACGTCCAGAAATGATTGAAGCTACTGACTGAATGAAAGGAGCTGGCATCTCACTCTCTTTGAATCTTCTTTATCATGCTAAGAGGAGCAGGAAAAAGCAAAAAATTTCAGAATTGCACCTTGCAATGCGGAGAAATTACTGCTTGTGCATTTACAATATTCATTGATTTTTGCCATTGAAAAACGTCCAGAAATGATTGAAGCTACTGACTGAATGAAAGGAGCTGGCATCTCACTCTCTTTGAATCTTTATCATGCTAAGAGGAGCAGGAAAAAGCAAAAAATTTCAGAATTGCACCTTGCAATGCGGAGAAATTACTGTTTGTGCATTTACAATATTCATAGATTTTTGCCATTGAAAAACGTCCAGAAATGTTTGAAGCTACTGACTGAATGAAAGGAGCTGGCATCTCACTCTCTTTGAATCTTCTTTATCATGCTAGGATTAGCAGGAAAAAGCAAAAAATTTCAGAATTGCACCTTGCAATGTGGAGATATTACTGTTTGTGCATTTACAATATTCATTGATTTTTGCCATTGAAAAACGTCCAGAAATGTTTGAAGCTACTGACTGAATGAAAGGAGCTGGCATCTCACTCTCTTTGAATCTTCTTTATCAATCTAGGAGTAGCAGGAAAAAGCAAAAAATTTCAGAATTGCACCTTGCAATGTGGAGATATTACTGTTTGTGCATTTACAATATTCATTGATTTTTGCCATTGAAAAACGTCCAGAAATGTTTGAAGCTACTGACTGAATGAAAGGAGCTGGCATCTCACTCTCTTTGAATCTTCTTTATCATGCTAGGATTAGCAGGAAAAAGCAAAAAATTTCAGAATTGCACCTTGCAATATGGAGATATTACTGTTTGTGCATTTACAATATTCATTGATTTTTGCCATTGAAAAACATCATGTTATTCATATACCAGAAATGTTTGAAGCTACTGACTGAATGAAAGGAGCTGGCATCTCATTCTCTTTGAATCTTCTTTATCATGCTAGGATTAGCAGGAAAAAGCAAAAAATTTCAGAATTGAACCTTGCAATGTGGAGATATTACTGTTTGTGCATTTACAATATTCATTGATTTTTGCCATTGAAAAACGTCCAGAAATGTTTGAAGCTACTGACTGAATGAAAGGAGCTGGCATCTCACTCTATTTGAATCTTCTTTATCATGCTAGGATTAGCAGGAAAAAGCAAAAAATTTCAGAATTGCACCTTGCAATGTGGAGATATTACTGTTTGTGCATTTACAATATTCATTGATTTTTGCCATTGAAAAACGTCCAGAAATGTTTATACCAGAAATGTTTGAAGCTACTGACTGAATGAAAGGAGCTGGCATCTCACTCTCTTTGAATCTTCTTTATCATGCTAAGAGGAGCAGGAAAAAGCAAAGAATTTCAGAATTGCACCTTGCAATGCGGAGAAATTACTGTTTGTGCATTTACAATATTCATTGATTTTTGCCATTGAAAAACGTCCAGAAATGACTGAAGCTACTGACTGAATGAAAGGAGCTGGCATCTCACTCTCTTTGAATCTTCTTTATCATGCTAAGAGGAGCAGGAAAAAGCAAAAAATTTCAGAATTGCACCTTGCAATGCGGAGAAATTACTGTTTGTGCATTTACAATATTCATTGATTTTTGCCATTGAAAAACGTCCAGAAATGATTGAAGCTACTGACTGAATGAAAAGAGCTGGCATCTCACTCTCTTTGAATCTTCTTTATCATGCTAAGAGGAGCAGGAAAAAGCAAAAAATTTCAGAATTGCACCTTGCAATGCGGAGAAATTACTGTTTGTGCATTTACAATATTCATTGATTTTTGCCATTGAAAAACATCATGTTATTCATATACCAGAAATGATTGAAGCTACTGACTGAATGAAAGGAGCTGGCATCTCACTCTCTTTGAATCTTCTTTATCATGCTAAGAGGAGCAGGAAAAAGCAAAAAATTTCAGAATTGCACCTTGCAATGTGGAGATATTACTGTTTGTGCATTTACAATATTCATTGATTTTTGCCATTGAAAAACGTCCAGAAATGTTTATACCAGAAATGTTTGAAGCTACTGACTGAATGAAAGGAGCTGGCATCTCACTCTCTTTGAATCTTCTTTATCATGCTAAGAGGAGCAGGAAAAATCAAAAAATTTCAGAATTGCACCTTGCAATGCGGAGAAATTACTGTTTGTGCATTTACAATATTCATTGATTTTTGCCATTGAAAAACGTCCAGAAATGACTGAAGCTACTGACTGAATGAAAGGAGCTGGCATCTCACTCTCTGAATCTTCTTTATCATGCTAAGAGGAGCAGGAAAAAGCAAAAAATTTCAGAATTGCACCTTGCAATGCGGAGAAATTACTGTTTGTGCATTTACAATATTCATTGATTTTTGCCATTGAAAAACATCCAGAAATGATTGAAGCTACTGACTGAATGAAAGGAGCTGGCATCTCACTCTCTTTGAATCTTCTTTATCATGCTAAGAGGAGCAGGAAAAAGCAAAAAATTTCAGAATTGCACCTTGCAATGCGGAGAAATTACTGTTTGTGCATTTACAATATTCATTGATTTTTGCCATTGAAAAACATCATGTTATTCATATACCAGAAATGATTGAAGCTACTGACTGAATGAAAGGAGCTGGCATCTCATTCTCTTTGAATCTTCTTTATCATGCTAAGAGGAGCAGGAAAAAGCAAAAAATTTCAGAATTGCACCTTGCAATGCGGAGAAATTACTGTTTGTGCATTTACAATATTCATTGATTTTTGCCATTGAAAAACGTCCAGAAATGATTGAAGCTACTGACTGAATGAAAGGAGCTGGCATCTCACTCTCTTTGAATCTTCTTTATCATGCTAAGAGGAGCAGGAAAAAGCAAAAAATTTCAGAATTGCAATTTGCAATGCGGAGAAATTACTGTTTGTGCATTTACAATATTCATTGATTTTTGCCATTGAAAAACGTCCAGAAATGATTGAAGCTACTGACTGAATGAAAGGAGCTGGCATCTCACTCTCTTTGAATCTTCTTTATCATGCCAAGAGGAGCAGGAAAAAGCAAAAAATTTCAGAATTGCACCTTGCAATGCGGAGAAATTACTGTTTGTGCATTTACAATATTCATTGATTTTTGCCATTGAAAAACGTCCAGAAATGATTGAAGCTACTGACTGAATGAAAGGAGCTGGCATCTCACTCTCTTTGAATCTTCTTTATCATGCTAAGACGAGCAGGAAAAAGCAAAAAATTTCAGAATTGCACCTTGCAATGCGGAGAAATTACTGTTTGTGCATTTACAATATTCATTGATTTTTGCCATTGAAAAACGTCCAGAAATGACTGAAGCTACTGACTGAATGAAAGGAGCTGGCATCTCACTCTCTTTGAATCTTCTTTATCATGCTAAGAGGAGCAGGAAAAAGCAAAAAATTTCAGAATTGCACCTTGCAATGCGGAGAAATTACTGTTTGTGCATTTACAATATTCATTGATTTTTGCCATTGAAAAACGTCCAGAAATGATTGAAGCTACTGACTGAATGAAAGGAGCTGGCATCTCACTCTCATTGAATCTTCTTTATCATGCTAAGAGGAGCAGGAAAAAGCAAAAAATTTCAGAATTGCACCTTGCAATGCGGAGAAATTACTGTTTGTGCATTTACAATATTCATTGATTTTTGCCATTGAAAAACATCATGTTATTCATATACCAGAAATGATTGAAGCTACTGACTGAATGAAAGGAGCTGGCATCTCACTCTCTTTGAATCTTCTTTATCATGCTAAGAGGAGCAGGAAAAAGCAAAAAATTTCAGAATTGCACCTTGCAATGCGGAGAAATTACTGTTTTGTGCATTTACAATATTCATTGATTTTTGCCATTGAAAAACGTCCAGAAATGATTGAAGCTACTGACTGAATGAAAGGAGCTGGCATCTCACTCTCTTTGAATCTTCTTTATCATGCTAAGAGGAGCAGGAAAAAGCAAAAAATTTCAGAATTGCACCTTGCAATGCGGAGAAATTGCTGTTTGTGCATTTACAATATTCATTGATTTTTGCCATTGAAAAACGTCCAGAAATGATTGAAGCTACTGACTGAATGAAAGGAGCTGGCATCTCACTCTCTTTGAATCTTCTTTATCATGCTAGGATTAGCAGGAAAAAGCAAAAAATTTCAGAATTGCACCTTGCAATGTGGAGATATTACTGTTTGTGCATTTACAATATTCATTGAATTTTGCCATTGAAAAAGTCCAGAAATGTTTGAAGCTACTGACTGAATGAAAGGAGCTGGCATCTCACTCTATTTTAATCTTCTTTATCATGCTAGGATTAGCAGGAAAAAGCAAAAAATTTCAGAATTGCACCTTGCAATGTGGAGATATTACTGTTTGTGCATTTACAATATTCATTGATTTTTGCCATTGAAAAACGTCCAGAAATGTTTATACCAGAAATGTTTGAAGCTACTGACTGAATGAAAGGAGCTGGCATCTCACTCTCTTTGAATCTTCTTTATCATGCTAAGAGGAGCAGGAAAAAGCAAAAAATTTCAGAATTGCACCTTGCAATGCGGAGAAATTACTGTTTGTGCATTTACAATATTCATTGATTTTTGCCATTGAAAAACGTCCAGAAATGACTGAAGCTACTGACTGAATGAAAGGAGCTGGCATCTCACTCTCTTTGAATCTTCTTTATCATGCTAAGAGGAGCAGGAAAAAGCAAAAAATTTCAGAATTGCACCTTGCAATGCGGAGAAATTACTGTTTGTGCATTTACAATATTCATTGATTTTTGCCATTGAAAAACGTCCAGAAATGATTGAAGCTACTGACTGAATGAAAGGAGCTGGCATCTCACTCTCTTTGAATCTTCTTTATCATGCTAAGAGGAGCAGGAAAAAGCAAAAAATTTCAGAATTGCACCTTGCAATGCGGAGAAATTACTGTTTGTGCATTTACAATATTCATTGATTTTTGCCATTGAAAAACATCATGTTATTCATATACCAGAAATGTTTGAAGCTACTGACTGAATGAAAGGAGCTGGCATCTCACTCTCTTTGAATCTTCTTTATCATGCTAAGAGGAGCAGGAAAAAGCAAAAAATTTCAGAATTGCACCTTGCAATGCGGAGAAATTACTGTTTGTGCATTTACAATATTCATTGATTTTTGCCATTGAAAAACATCATGTTATTCATATACCAGAAATGATTGAAGCTACTGACTGAATGAAAGGAGCGGGCATCTCATTCTCTTTGAATCTTCTTTTTCATGCTAAGAGGAGCAGGAAAAAGCAAAAAATTTCAGAATTGCACCTTGCAATGCGGAGAAATTACTGTTTGTGCATTTACAATATTCATTGATTTTTGCCATTGAAAAACGTCCAGAAATGATTGAAGCTACTGACTGAATGAAAGGAGCTGGCATCTCACTCTCTTTGAATCTTCTTTATCATGCTAAGAGGAGCAGGAAAAAGCAAAAAATTTCAGAATTGCACCTTGCAATGCGGAGAAATTACTGCTTGTGCATTTACAATATTCATTGATTTTTGCCATTGAAAAACGTCCAGAAATGATTGAAGCTACTGACTGAATGAAAGGAGCTGGCATCTCACTCTCTTTGAATCTTTATCATGCTAAGAGGAGCAGGAAAAAGCAAAAAATTTCAGAATTGCACCTTGCAATGCGGAGAAATTACTGTTTGTGCATTTACAATATTCATAGATTTTTGCCATTGAAAAACGTCCAGAAATGTTTGAAGCTACTGACTGAATGAAAGGAGCTGGCATCTCACTCTCTTTGAATCTTCTTTATCATGCTAGGATTAGCAGGAAAAAGCAAAAAATTTCAGAATTGCACCTTGCAATGTGGAGATATTACTGTTTGTGCATTTACAATATTCATTGATTTTTGCCATTGAAAAACGTCCAGAAATGTTTGAAGCTACTGACTGAATGAAAGGAGCTGGCATCTCACTCTCTTTGAATCTTCTTTATCATGCTAGGAGTAGCAGGAAAAAGCAAAAAATTTCAGAATTGCACCTTGCAATGTGGAGATATTACTGTTTGTGCATTTACAATATTCATTGATTTTTGCCATTGAAAAACGTCCAGAAATGTTTGAAGCTACTGACTGAATGAAAGGAGCTGGCATCTCACTCTCTTTGAATCTTCTTTATCATGCTAGGATTAGCAGGAAAAAGCAAAAAATTTCAGAATTGCACCTTGCAATATGGAGATATTACTGTTTGTGCATTTACAATATTCATTGATTTTTGCCATTGAAAAACATCATGTTATTCATATACCAGAAATGTTTGAAGCTACTGACTGAATGAAAGGAGCTGGCATCTCATTCTCTTTGAATCTTCTTTATCATGCTAGGATTAGCAGGAAAAAGCAAAAAATTTCAGAATTGAACCTTGCAATGTGGAGATATTACTGTTTGTGCATTTACAATATTCATTGATTTTTGCCATTGAAAAACGTCCAGAAATGTTTGAAGCTACTGACTGAATGAAAGGAGCTGGCATCTCACTCTATTTGAATCTTCTTTATCATGCTAGGATTAGCAGGAAAAAGCAAAAAATTTCAGAATTGCACCTTGCAATGTGGAGATATTACTGTTTGTGCATTTACAATATTCATTGATTTTTGCCATTGAAAAACGTCCAGAAATGTTTATACCAGAAATGTTTGAAGCTACTGACTGAATGAAAGGAGCTGGCATCTCACTCTCTTTGAATCTTCTTTATCATGCTAAGAGGAGCAGGAAAAAGCAAAGAATTTCAGAATTGCACCTTGCAATGCGGAGAAATTACTGTTTGTGCATTTACAATATTCATTGATTTTTGCCATTGAAAAACGTCCAGAAATGACTGAAGCTACTGACTGAATGAAAGGAGCTGGCATCTCACTCTCTTTGAATCTTCTTTATCATGCTAAGAGGAGCAGGAAAAAGCAAAAAATTTCAGAATTGCACCTTGCAATGCGGAGAAATTACTGTTTGTGCATTTACAATATTCATTGATTTTTGCCATTGAAAAACGTCCAGAAATGATTGAAGCTACTGACTGAATGAAAAGAGCTGGCATCTCACTCTCTTTGAATCTTCTTTATCATGCTAAGAGGAGCAGGAAAAAGCAAAAAATTTCAGAATTGCACCTTGCAATGCGGAGAAATTACTGTTTGTGCATTTACAATATTCATTGATTTTTGCCATTGAAAAACATCATGTTATTCATATACCAGAAATGATTGAAGCTACTGACTGAATGAAAGGAGCTGGCATCTCACTCTCTTTGAATCTTCTTTATCATGCTAAGAGGAGCAGGAAAAAGCAAAAAATTTCAGAATTGCACCTTGCAATGTGGAGATATTACTGTTTGTGCATTTACAATATTCATTGATTTTTGCCATTGAAAAACGTCCAGAAATGTTTATACCAGAAATGTTTGAAGCTACTGACTGAATGAAAGGAGCTGGCATCTCACTCTCTTTGAATCTTCTTTATCATGCTAAGAGGAGCAGGAAAAATCAAAAAATTTCAGAATTGCACCTTGCAATGCGGAGAAATTACTGTTTGTGCATTTACAATATTCATTGATTTTTGCCATTGAAAAACGTCCAGAAATGACTGAAGCTACTGACTGAATGAAAGGAGATGGCATCTCACTCTCTGAATCTTCTTTATCATGCTAAGAGGAGCAGGAAAAAGCAAAAAATTTCAGAATTGCACCTTGCAATGCGGAGAAATTACTGTTTGTGCATTTACAATATTCATTGATTTTTGCCATTGAAAAACATCCAGAAATGATTGAAGCTACTGACTGAATGAAAGGAGCTGGCATCTCACTCTCTTTGAATCTTCTTTATCATGCTAAGAGGAGCAGGAAAAAGCAAAAAATTTCAGAATTGCACCTTGCAATGCGGAGAAATTACTGTTTGTGCATTTACAATATTCATTGATTTTTGCCATTGAAAAACATCATGTTATTCATATACCAGAAATGATTGAAGCTACTGACTGAATGAAAGGAGCTGGCATCTCATTCTCTTTGAATCTTCTTTATCATGCTAAGAGGAGCAGGAAAAAGCAAAAAATTTCAGAATTGCACCTTGCAATGCGGAGAAATTACTGTTTGTGCATTTACAATATTCATTGATTTTTGCCATTGAAAAACGTCCAGAAATGATTGAAGCTACTGACTGAATGAAAGGAGCTGGCATCTCACTCTCTTTGAATCTTCTTTATCATGCTAAGAGGAGCAGGAAAAAGCAAAAAATTTCAGAATTGCAATTTGCAATGCGGAGAAATTACTGTTTGTGCATTTACAATATTCATTGATTTTTGCCATTGAAAAACGTCCAGAAATGATTGAAGCTACTGACTGAATGAAAGGAGCTGGCATCTCACTCTCTTTGAATCTTCTTTATCATGCCAAGAGGAGCAGGAAAAAGCAAAAAATTTCAGAATTGCACCTTGCAATGCGGAGAAATTACTGTTTGTGCATTTACAATATTCATTGATTTTTGCCATTGAAAAACGTCCAGAAATGATTGAAGCTACTGACTGAATGAAAGGAGCTGGCATCTCACTCTCTTTGAATCTTCTTTATCATGCTAAGACGAGCAGGAAAAAGCAAAAAATTTCAGAATTGCACCTTGCAATGCGGAGAAATTACTGTTTGTGCATTTACAATATTCATTGATTTTTGCCATTGAAAAACGTCCAGAAATGACTGAAGCTACTGACTGAATGAAAGGAGCTGGCATCTCACTCTCTTTGAATCTTCTTTATCATGCTAAGAGGAGCAGGAAAAAGCAAAAAATTTCAGAATTGCACCTTGCAATGCGGAGAAATTACTGTTTGTGCATTTACAATATTCATTGATTTTTGCCATTGAAAAACGTCCAGAAATGATTGAAGCTACTGACTGAATGAAAGGAGCTGGCATCTCACTCTCTTTGAATCTTCTTTATCATGCTAAGAGGAGCAGGAAAAAGCAAAAAATTTCAGAATTGCACCTTGCAATGCGGAGAAATTACTGTTTGTGCATTTACAATATTCATTGATTTTTGCCATTGAAAAACATCATGTTATTCATATACCAGAAATGATTGAAGCTACTGACTGAATGAAAGGAGCTGGCATCTCACTCTCTTTGAATCTTCTTTATCATGCTAAGAGGAGCAGGAAAAAGCAAAAAATTTCAGAATTGCACCTTGCAATGCGGAGAAATTACTGTTTGTGCATTTACAATATTCATTGATTTTTGCCATTGAAAAACGTCCAGAAATGATTGAAGCTACTGACTGAATGAAAGGAGCTGGCATCTCACTCTCTTTGAATCTTCTTTATCATGCTAAGAGGAGCAGGAAAAAGCAAAAAATTTCAGAATTGCACCTTGCAATGCGGAGAAATTGCTGTTTGTGCATTTACAATATTCATTGATTTTTGCCATTGAAAAACGTCCAGAAATGATTGAAGCTACTGACTGAATGAAAGGAGCTGGCATCTCACTCTCTTTGAATCTTCTTTATCATGCTAGGATTAGCAGGAAAAAGCAAAAAATTTCAGAATTGCACCTTGCAATGTGGAGATATTACTGTTTGTGCATTTACAATATTCATTGAATTTTGCCATTGAAAAAGTCCAGAAATGTTTGAAGCTACTGACTGAATGAAAGGAGCTGGCATCTCACTCTATTTTAATCTTCTTTATCATGCTAGGATTAGCAGGAAAAAGCAAAAAATTTCAGAATTGCACCTTGCAATGTGGAGATATTACTGTTTGTGCATTTACAATATTCATTGATTTTTGCCATTGAAAAACGTCCAGAAATGTTTATACCAGAAATGTTTGAAGCTACTGACTGAATGAAAGGAGCTGGCATCTCACTCTCTTTGAATCTTCTTTATCATGCTAAGAGGAGCAGGAAAAAGCAAAAAATTTCAGAATTGCACCTTGCAATGCGGAGAAATTACTGTTTGTGCATTTACAATATTCATTGATTTTTGCCATTGAAAAACGTCCAGAAATGACTGAAGCTACTGACTGAATGAAAGGAGCTGGCATCTCACTCTCTTTGAATCTTCTTTATCATGCTAAGAGGAGCAGGAAAAAGCAAAAAATTTCAGAATTGCACCTTGCAATGCGGAGAAATTACTGTTTGTGCATTTACAATATTCATTGATTTTTGCCATTGAAAAACGTCCAGAAATGATTGAAGCTACTGACTGAATGAAAGGAGCTGGCATCTCACTCTCTTTGAATCTTCTTTATCATGCTAAGAGGAGCAGGAAAAAGCAAAAAATTTCAGAATTGCACCTTGCAATGCGGAGAAATTACTGTTTGTGCATTTACAATATTCATTGATTTTTGCCATTGAAAAACATCATGTTATTCATATACCAGAAATGTTTGAAGCTACTGACTGAATGAAAGGAGCTGGCATCTCACTCTCTTTGAATCTTCTTTATCATGCTAAGAGGAGCAGGAAAAAGCAAAAAATTTCAGAATTGCACCTTGCAATGCGGAGAAATTACTGTTTGTGCATTTACAATATTCATTGATTTTTGCCATTGAAAAACATCATGTTATTCATATACCAGAAATGATTGAAGCTACTGACTGAATGAAAGGAACTGGCATCTCACTCTCTTTGAATCTTCTTTATCATGCTAAGAGGATCAGGAAAAAGCAAAAAAATTCAGAATTGCACCTTGCAATGCGGAGAAATTACTGTTTGTGCATTTACAATATTCATTGATTTTTGCCATTGAAAAACGTCCAGAAATGATTGAAGCTACTGACTGAATGAAAGGAGCTGGCATCTCACTCTCTTTGAATCTTCTTTATCATGCTAAGAGGAGCAGGAAAAAGCAAAAAATTTCAGAATTGCACCTTGCAATGCGGAGAAATTACTGTTTGTGCATTTACAATATTCATTGATTTTTGCCATTGAAAAACATCATGTTATTCATATACCAGAAATGATTGAAGCTACTGACTGAATGAAAGGAGCTGGCATCTCACTCTCTTTGAATCTTCTTTATCATGCTAAGAGGAGCAGGAAAAAGCAAAAAATTTCAGAATTGCACCTTGCAATGCGGAGAAATTACTGTTTGTGCATTTACAATATTCATTGATTTTTGCCATTGAAAAACGTCCAGAAATGATTGAAGCTACTGACTGAATGAAAGGAGCTGGCATCTCACTCTCTTTGAATCTTCTTTATCATGCTAAGAGGAGCAGGAAAAAGCAAAAAATTTCAGAATTGCACCTTGCAATGCGGAGAAATTACTGTTTGTGCATTTACAATATTCATTGATTTTTGCCATTGAAAAACGTCCAGAAATGATTGAAGCTACTGACTGAATGAAAGGAGCTGGCATCTCACTCTCTTTGAATCTTCTTTATCATGCTAGGATTAGCAGGAAAAAGCAAAAAATTTCAGAATTGCACCTTGCAATGTGGAGATATTACTGTTTGTGCATTTACAATATTCATTGAATTTTGCCATTGAAAAACGTCCAGAAATGTTTGAAGCTACTGACTGAATGAAAGGAGCTGGCATCTCACTCTATTTGAATCTTCTTTATCATGCTAGGATTAGCAGGAAAAAGCAAAAAATTTCAGAATTGCACCTTGCAATGTGGAGATATTACTGTTTGTGCATTTACAATATTCATTGATTTTTGCCATTGAAAAACGTCCAGAAATGTTTATACCAGAAATGTTTGAAGCTACTGACTGAATGAAAGGAGCTGGCATCTCACTCTCTTTGAATCTTCTTTATCATGCTAAGAGGAGCAGGAAAAAGCAAAAAATTTCAGAATTGCACCTTGCAATGCGGAGAAATTACTGTTTGTGCATTTACAATATTCATTGATTTTTGCCATTGAAAAATGTCCAGAAATGACTGAAGCTACTGACTGAATGAAAGGAGCTGGCATCTCACTCTCTTTGAATCTTCTTTATCATGCTAAGAGGAGCAGGAAAAAGCAAAAAATTTCAGAATTGCACCTTGCAATGCGGAGAAATTACTGTTTGTGCATTTACAATATTCATTGATTTTTGCCATTGAAAAACGTCCAGAAATGATTGAAGCTACTGACTGAATGAAAGGAGCTGGCATCTCACTCTCTTTGAATCTTCTTTATCATGCTAAGAGGAGCAGGAAAAAGCAAAAAATTTCAGAATTGCAACTTGCAATGCGGAGAAATTACTGTTTGTGCATTTACAATATTCATTGATTTTTGCCATAGAAAAACATCATGTTATTCATATACCAGAAATGATTGAAGCTACTGACTGAATGAAAGGAGCTGGCATCTCACTCTCTTTGAATCTTCATTATCATGCTAAGAGGAGCAGGAAAAAGCAAAAAATTTCAGAATTGCACCTTGCAATGCGGAGAAATTACTGTTTGTGCATTTACAATATTCATTGATTTTTGCCATTGAAAAACGTCCAGAAATGATTGAAGCTACTGACTGAATGAAAGGAGCTGGCATCTCACTCTCTTTGAATCTTCTTTATCATGCTAAGAGGAGCAGGAAAAAGCAAAAAATTTCAGAATTGCACCTTGCAATGCGGAGAAATTACTGTTTGTGCATTTACAATATTCATTGATTTTTGCCATTGAAAAACGTCCAGAAATGTTTGAAGCTACTGACTGAATGAAAGGAGCTGGCATCTCACTCTCTTTGAATCTTCTTTATCATGCTAGGATTAGCAGGAAAAAGCAAAAAATTTCAGAATTGCACCTTGCAATGTGGAGATATTACTGTTTGTGCATTTACAATATTCATTGATTTTTGCCATTGAAAAACGTCCAGAAATGTTTGAAGCTACTGACTGAATGAAAGGAGCTGGCATCTCACTCTCTTTGAATCTTCTTTATCATGCTAGGAGTAGCAGGAAAAAGCAAAAAATTTCAGAATTGCACCTTGCAATGTGGAGATATTACTGTTTGTGCATTTACAATATTCATTGATTTTTGCCATTGAAAAACGTCCAGAAATGTTTGAAGCTACTGACTGAATGAAAGGAGCTGGCATCTCACTCTCTTTGAATCTTCTTTATCATGCTAGGATTAGCAGGAAAAAGCAAAAAATTTCAGAATTGCACCTTGCAATGTGGAGATATTACTGTTTGTGCATTTACAATATTCATTGATTTTTGCCATTGAAAAACATCATGTTATTCATATACCAGAAATGTTTGAAGCTACTGACTGAATGAAAGGAGCTGACATCTCACTCTCTTTGAATCTTCTTTATCATGCTAGGATTAGCAGGAAAAAGCAAAAAAATTCAGAATTGCACCTTGCAATGTGGAGATATTACTGTTTGTGCATTTACAATATTCATTGATTTTTGCCATTGAAAAACGTCCAGAAATGTTTGAAGCTACTGTCTGAATGAAAGGAGCTGGCATCTCACTCTATTTGAATCTTCTTTATCATCCTAGGATTAGCAGGAAAAAGCAAAAAATTTCAGCATTGCACCTTGCAATGTGGAGATATTACTGTTTGTGCATTTACAATATTCATTGATTTTTGCCATTGAAAAACATCCAGAAATGTTTATACCAGAAATGTTTGAAGCTACTGACTGAATGAAAGGAGCTGGCATCTCACTCTCTTTGAATCTTCTTTATCATGCTAAGAGGAGCAGGAAAAAGCAAAAAATTTCAGAATTGCACTTTGCAATGCGGAGAAATTACTGTTTGTGCATTTACAATATTCATTGATTTTTGCCATTGAAAAACGTCCAGAAATGACTGAAGCTACTGACTGAATGAAAGGAGCTGGCATCTCACTCTCTTTGAATCTTCTTTATCATGCTAAGAGGAGCAGGAAAAAGCAAAAAATTTCAGAATTGCATCTTGCAATGCGGAGAAATTACTGTTTGTGCATTTACAATATTCATTGATTTTTGCCATTGAAAAACGTCCAGAAATGATTGAAGCTACTGACTGAATGAAAGGAGCTGGCATCTCACTCTCTTTGAATCTTCTTTATCATGCTAAGAGGAGCAGGAAAAAGCAAAAAATTTCAGAATTGCACCTTGCAATGCGGAGAAATTACTGTTTGTGCATTTACAATATTCATTGATTTTTGCCATTGAAAAACATCATGTTATTCATATACCAGAAATGATTGAAGCTAATGACTGAATGAAAGGAGCTGGCATCTCACTCTCTTTGAATCTTCTTTATCATGCTAAGAGGAGCAGGAAAAAGCAAAAAATTTCAGAATTGCACCTTGCAATGCGGAGAAATTACTGTTTGTGCATTTACAATATTCATTGATTTTTGCCATTGAAAAACATCCAGAAATGATTGAAGCTACTGACTGAATGAAAGGAGCTGGCATCTCACTCTCTTTGAATCTTCTTTATCATGCTAAGAGGAGCAGGAAAAAGCAAAAAATTTCAGAATTGCACCTTGCAATGCGGAGAAATTACTGTTTGTGCATTTACAATATTCATTGATTTTTGCCATTGAAAAACGTCCAGAAATGATTGAAGCTACTGACTGAATGAAAGGAGCTGGCATCTCACTCTCTTTGAATCTTCTTTATCATGCTAGGATTAGCAGGAAAAAGCAAAAAATTTCAGAATTGCACCTTGCAATGTGGAGATATTACTGTTTGTGCATTTACAATATTCATTGAATTTTGCCATTGAAAAACGTCCAGAAATGTTTGAAGCTACTGACTGAATGAAAGGAGCTGGCATCTCACTCTATTTGAATCTTCTTTATCATGCTAGGATTAGCAGGAAAAAGCAAAAAATTTCAGAATTGCACCTTGCAATGTGGAGATATTACTGTTTGTGCATTTACAATATTCATTGATTTTTGCCATTGAGAAACGTCCAGAAATGTTTATACCAGAAATGTTTGAAGCTACTGACTGAATGAAAGGAGCTGGCATCTCACTCTCTTTGAATCTTCTTTATCATGCTAAGAGGAGCAGGAAAAAGCAAAAAATTTCAGAATTGCACCTTGCAATGCGGAGAAATTACTTTTTGTGCATTTACAATATTCATTGATTTTTGCCATTGGAAAACGTCCAGAAATGACTGAAGCTACTGACTGAATGAAAGGAGCTGGCATCTCACTCTCTTTGAATCTTCTTTACCATGCTAAGAGGAGCAGGAAAAAGCAAAAAAATTCAGAATTGCACCTTGCAATGCGGAGAAATTACTGTTTGTGCATTTACAATATTCATTGATTTTTGCCATTGAAAAACGTCCAGAAATGATTGAAGCTACTGACTGAATGAAAGGAGCTGGCATCTCACTCTCTTTGAATCTTCTTTATCATGCTAGGAGTAGCAGGAAAAAGCAAAAAATTTCAGAATTGCACCTTGCAATGTGGAGATATTACTGTTTGTGCATTTACAATATTCATTGATTTTTGCCATTGAAAAACGTCCAGAAATGTTTGAAGCTACTGACTGAATGAAAGGAGCTGACATCTCACTCTCTTTGAATCTTCTTTATCATGCTAGGATTAGCAGGAAAAAGCAAAAAATTTCAGAATTGCACCTTGCAATGTGGAGATATTACTGTTTGTGCATTTACAATATTCATTGATTTTTGCCATTGAAAAACGTCCAGAAATGTTTGAAGCTACTGACTGAATGAAAGGAGCTGGCATCTCACTCTATTTGAATCTTCTTTATCATGCTAGGATTAGCAGGAAAAAGCAAAAAAAATTTCAGCATTGCACCTTGCAATGTGGAGATATTACTGTTTGTGCATTTACAATATTCATTGATTTTTGCCATTGAAAAACGTCCAGAAATGTTTATACCAGAAATGTTTGAAGCTACTGACTGAATGAAAGGAGCTGGCATCTCACTCTCTTTGAATCTTCTTTATCATGGTAAGAGGAGCAGGAAAAAGCAAAAAATTTCAGAATTGCACCTTGCAATGCGGAGAAATTACTGTTTGTGCATTTACAATATTCATTGATTTTTGCCATTGAAAAACTTCCAGAAATAACTGAAGCTACTGACTGAATGAAAGGAGCTGGCATCTCACTCTCTTTGAATCTTCTTTATCATGCTAAGAGGAGCAGGAAAAAGCAAAAAATTTCAGAATTGCACCTTGCAATGCGGAGAAATTACTGTTTGTGCATTTACAATATTCATTGATTTTTGCCATTGAAAAACGTCCAGAAATGATTGAAGCTACTGAATGAATGAAAGGAGCTGGCATCTCACTCTCTTTGAATCTTCTTTATCATGCTAAGAGGAGCAGGAAAAAGCAAAAAATTTCAGAATTGCACCTTGCAATGCGGAGAAATTACTGTTTGTGCATTTACAATATTCATTGATTTTTGCCATTGAAAAACATCATGTTATTCATATACCAGAAATGATTGAAGCTACTGACTGAATGAAAGGAGCTGGCATCTCACTCTCTTTGAATCTTCTTTATCATGCTAAGAGGAGCAGGAAAAAGCAAAAAATTTCAGAATTGCACCTTGCAATGCGGAGAAATTACTGTTTGTGCATTTACAATATTCATTGATTTTTGCCATTGAAAAACGTCCAGAAATGATTGAAGCTACTGACTGAATGAAAGGAGCTGGCATCTCACTCTCTTTGAATCTTCTTTATCATGCTAAGAGGAGCAGGAAAAAGCAAAAAATTTCAGAATTTCATCTTGCAATGCGGAGAAATTACTGTTTGTGCATTTACAATATTCATTGATTTTTGCCATTGAAAAACGTCCAGAAATGATTGAAGCTACTGACTGAATGAAAGGAGCTGGCATCTCACTCTCTTTGAATCTTCTTTATCATGCTAAGAGGAGCAGGAAAAAGCAAAAAATTTCAGAATTGCACCTTGCAATGCGGAGAAATTACTGTTTGTGCATTTACAATATTCATTGATTTTTGCCATTGAAAAATGTCCAGAAATGATTGAAGCTACTGACTGAATGAAAGGAGCCGGAATCTCACTCTCTTTGAATCTTCTTTATCATGCTAAGAGGAGCAGGAAAAAGCAAAAAATTTCAGAATTGCAACTTGCAATGCGGAGAAATTACTGTTTGTGCATTTACAATATTCATTGATTTTTGCCATTGAAAAACATCATGTTATTCATATACCAGAAATGATTGAAGCTACTGACTGAATGAAAGGAGCTGGCATCTCACTCTCTTTGAATCTTCTTTATCATGCTAAGAGGAGCAGGAAAAAGCAAAAAATTTCAGAATTGCACCTTGCAATGCGGAGAAATTACTGTTTGTGCATTTACAATATTCATTGATTTTTGCCATTGAAAAACGTCCAGAAATGATTGAAGCTACTGACTGAATGAAAGGAGCTGGCATCTCACTCTCTTTGAATCTTCTTTATCATGCTAAGAGGAGCAGGAAAAAGCAAAAAATTTCAGAATTGCACCTTGCAATGCGGAGAAATTACTGTTTGTGCATTTACAATATTCATTGATTTTTGCCATTGAAAAACGTCCAGAAATGATTGAAGCTACTGACTGAATGAAAGGAGCTGGCATCTCACTCTCTTTGAATCTTCTTTATCATGCTAATAGGAGCAGGAAAAAGCAAAAAATTTCAGAATTGCACCTTGCAATGCGGAGAAATTACTGTTTGTGCATTTACAATATTCATTGATTTTTGCCATTGAAAAATGTCCAGAAATGATTGAAGCTACTGACTGAATGAAAGGAGCTGGCATCTCACTCTCTTTGAATCTTCTTTATCATGCTAAGAGGAGCAGGAAAAAGCAAAAAATTTCAGAATTGCACCTTGCAATGCGGAGAAATTACTGTTTGTGCATTTACAATATTCATTGATTTTTGCCATTGAAAAACATCATGTTATTCATATACCAGAAATGTTTGAAGCTACTGACTGAATGAAAGGAGCTGGCATCTCACTCTCTTTGAATCTTCTTTATCATGCTAAGAGGAGCAGGAAAAAGCAAAAAATTTCAGAATTGCACCTTGCAATGCGGAGAAATTACTGTTTGTGCATTTACAATATTCATTGATTTTTGCCATTGAAAAACGTCCAGAAATGATTGAAGCTACTGACTGAATGAAAGGAGCTGGCATCTCACTCTCTTTGAATCTTCTTTATCATGCTAAGAGGAGCAGGAAAATGCAAGAAATTTCAGAATTGCACCTTGCAATGCGGAGAAATTACTGTTTGTGCATTTATAATATTCATTGATTTTTGCCATTGAAAAACATCCAGAAATGATTGAAGCTACTGACTGAATGAAAGGAGCTGGCATCTCACTCTCTTTGAATCTTCTTTATCATGCTAAGAGGAGCAGGAAAAAGCAAAAAATTTCAGAATTGCACCTTGCAATGCGGAGAAATTACTGTTTGTGCATTTACAATATTCAATGATTTTTGCCATTGAAAAACATCATGTTATTCATATACCAGAAATGATTGAAGCTACTGACTGAATGAAAGGAGCTGGCATCTCACTCTCTTTGAATCTTCTTTATCATGCTAAGAGGAGCAGGAAAAAGCAAAAAATTTCAGAATTGCACCTTGCAATGCGGAGAAATTACTGTTTGTGCATTTACAATATTCATTGATTTTTGCATTGAAAAACGTCCAGAAATGACTGAAGCTACTGACTGAATGAAAGGAGCTGGCATCTCACTCTCTTTGAATCTTCTTTATCATGCTAAGAGGAGCAGGAAAAAGCAAAAAATTTCAGAATTGCATCTTGCAATGCGGAGAAATTACTGTTTGTGCATTTACAATATTCATTGATTTTTGCCATTGAAAAACGTCCAGAAATGATTGAAGCTACTGACTGAATGAAAGGAGCTGGCATCTCACTCTCTTTGAATCTTCTTTATCATGCTAAGAGGAGCAGGAAAAAGCAAAAAATTTCAGAATTGCACCTTGCAATGCGGAGAAATTACTGTTTGTGCATTTACAATATTCATTGATTTTTGCCATTGAAAAACATCATGTTATTCATATACCAGAAATGATTGAAGCTACTGACTGAATGAAAGGAGCTGGCATCTCACTCTCTTTGAATCTTCTTTATCATGCTAAGAGGAGCAGGAAAAAGCAAAAAATTTCAGAATTGCACCTTGCAATGCGGAGAAATTACTGTTTGTGCATTTACAATATTCATTGATTTTTGCCATTGAAAAACGTCCAGAAATGATTGAAGCTACTGACTGAATGAAAGGAGCTGGCATCTCACTCTCTTTGAATCTTCTTTATCATGCTAAGAGGAGCAGGAAAAAGCAAAAAATTTCAGAATTGCACCTTGCAATGCGGAGAAATTACTGTTTGTGCATTTACAATATTCATTGATTTTTGCCATTGAAAAACGTCCAGAAATGATTGAAGCTACTGACTGAATGAAAGGAGCTGGCATCTCACTCTCTTTGAATCTTCTTTATCATGCTAGGATTAGCAGGAAAAAGCAAAAAATTTCAGAATTGCACCTGGCAATGTGGAGATATTACTGTTTGTGCATTTACAATATTCATTGAATTTTGCCATTGAAAAACGTCCAGAAATGTTTGAAGCTACTGACTGAATGAAAGGAGCTGGCATCTCACTCTATTTGAATCTTCTTTATCATGCTAGGATTAGCAGGAAAAAGCAAAAAATTTCAGAATTGCACCTTGCAATGTGGAGATATTACTGTTTGTGCATTTACAATATTCATTGATTTTTGCCATTGAAAAACGTCCAGAAATGTTTATACCAGAAATGTTTGAAGCTACTGACTGAATGAAAGGAGCTGGCATCTCACTCTCTTTGAATCTTCTTTATCATGCTAAGAGGAGCAGGAAAAAGCAAAAAATTTCAGAATTGCACCTTGCAATGCGGAGAAATTACTGTTTGTGCATTTACAATATTCATTGATTTTTGCCATTGAAAAACGTCCAGAAATGACTGAAGCTACTGACTGAATGAAAGGAGCTGGCATCTCACTCTCTTTGAATCTTCTTTATCATGCTAAGAGGAGCAGGAAAAAGCAAAAAATTTCAAAATTGCACCTTGCAATGCGGAGAACTTACTGTTTGTGCATTTACAATATTCATTGATTTTTGCCATTGAAAAACGTCCAGAAATGATTGAAGCTACTGACTGAATGAAAGGAGCTGGCATCTCACTCTCTTTGAATCTTCTTTATCATGCTAAGAGGAGCAGGAAAAAGCAAAAAATTTCAGAATTGCACCTTGCAATGCGGAGAAATTACTGTTTGTGCATTTACAATATTCATTGATTTTTGCCATTGAAAAACATCATGTTATTCATATACCAGAAATGATTGAAGCTACTGACTGAATGAAAGGAGCTGGCATCTCACTCTCTTTGAATCTTCTTTATCATGCTAAGAGGAGCAGGAAAAAGCAAAAAATTTCAGAATTGCACCTTGCAATGCGGAGAAATTACTGTTTGTGCATTTACAATATTCATTGATTTTTGCCATTGAAAAACGTCCAGAAATGATTGAAGCTACTGACTGAATGAAAGGAGCTGGCATCTCACTCTCTTTGAATCTTTTTTATCATGCTAAGAGGAGCAGGAAAAAGCAAAAAATTTCAGAATTGCATCTTGCAATGCGGAGAAATTACTGTTTGTGCATTTACAATATTCATTGATTTTTGTCATTGAAAAACGTCCAGAAATGATTGAAGCTACTGACTGAATGAAAGGAGCTGGCATCTCACTCTCTTTGAATCTTCTTTATCATGCTAAGAGGAGCAGGAAAAAGCAAAAAATTTCAGAATTGCACCTTGCAATGCGGAGAAATTACTGTTTGTGCATTTACAATATTCATTGATTTTTGCCATTGAAAAACGTCCAGAAATGATTGAAGCTACTGACTGAATGAAAGGAGCTGGAATCTCACTCTCTTTGAATCTTCTTTATCATGCTAAGAGGAGCAGGAAAAAGCAAAAAATTTCAGAATTGCAACTTGCAATGCGGAGAAATTACTGTTTGTGCATTTACAATATTCATTGATTTTTGCCATTGAAAAACATCATGTTATTCATATCCCAGAAATGTTTGAAGCTACTGACTGAATGAAAGAAGCTGGCATCTCACTCTCTTTGAATCTTCTTTATCATGCTAAGAGGAGCAGGAAAAAGCAAAAAATTTCAGAATTGCACCTTGCAATGCGGAGAAATTACTGTTTGTGCATTTACAATATTCATTGATTTTTGCCATTGAAAAACGTCCAGAAATGATTGAAGCTACTGACTGAATGAAAGGAGCTGGCATCTCACTCTCTTTGAATCTTCTTTATCATGCTAAGAGGAGCAGGAAAAAGCAAAAAATTTCAGAATTGCACCTTGCAATGCGGAGAAATTACTGTTTGTGCATTTACAATATTCATTGATTTTTGCCATTGAAAAACATCATGTTATTCATATACCAGAAATGTTTGAAGCTACTGACTGAATGAAAGGAGCTGGCATCTCACTCTCTTTGAATCTTCTTTATCATGCTAAGAGGAGCAGGAAAAAGCAAAAAATTTCAGAATTGCACCTTGCAATGCGGAGAAATTACTGTTTGTGCATTTACAATATTCATTGATTTTTGCCATTGAAAAACGTCCAGAAATGATTGAAGCTACTGACTGAATGAAAGGAGCTGGCATCTCACTCTCTTTGAATCTTCTTTATCATGCTAAGAGGAGCAGGAAAATGCAAGAAATTTCAGAATTGCACCTTGCAATGCGGAGAAATTACTGTTTGTGCATTTACAATATTCATTGATTTTTGCCATTGAAAAACATCCAGAAATGATTGAAGCTACTGACTGAATGAAAGGAGCTGGCATCTCACTCTCTTTGAATCTTCTTTATCATGCTAAGAGGAGCAGGAAAAAGCCAAAAATTTCAGAATTGCACCTTGCAATGCGGAGAAATTACTGTTTGTGCATTTACAATATTCATTGATTTTTGCCATTGAAAAACATCATGTTATTCATATACCAGAAATGATTGAAGCTACTGACTGAATGAAAGGAGCTGGCATCTCACTCTCTTTGAATCTTCTTTATCATGCAAAGAGGAGCAGGAAAAAGCAAAAAATTTCAGAATTGCACCTTGCAATGCGGAGAAATTACTGTTTGTGCATTTACAATATTCATTGATTTTTGCCATTGAAAAACGTCCAGAAATGATTGAAGCTACTGACTGAATGAAAGGAGCTGGCATCTCACTCTCTTTGAATCTTCTTTATCATGCTAAGAGGAGCAGGAAAAAGCAAAAAATTTCAGAATTGCACCTTGCAATGCGGAGAAATTACTGTTTGTGCATTTACAATATTCACTGATTTTTGCCATTGAAAAACGTCCAGAAATGATTGAAGCAACTGACTGAATGAAAGGAGTTGGCATCTCACTCTCTTTGAATCTTCTTTATCATGCTAAGAGGAGCAGGAAAAAGCAAAAAATTTCAGAATTGCACCTTGCAATGCGGAGAAATTACTGTTTGTGCATTTACAATATTCATTGATTTTTGCCATTGAAAAACGTCCAGAAATAATTGAAGCTACTGACTGAATGAAAGGAGCTGGCATCTCACTCTCTTTGAATCTTCTTTATCATGCTAAGAGGAGCAGGAAAAAGCAAAAAATTTCAGAATTGCAACTTGCAATGCGGAGAAATTACTGTTTGTGCATTTACAATATTCATTGATTTTTGCCATTGAAAAACATCATGTTATTCATATACCAGAAATGATTGAAGCTACTGACTGAATGAAAGGAGCTGGCATCTCACTCTCTTTGAATCTTCTTTATCATGCTAAGAGGAGCAGGAAAAAGCAAAAAATTTCAGAATTGCACCTTGCAATGCGGAGAAATTACTGTTTGTGCATTTACAATATTCATTGATTTTTGCCATTGAAAAACGTCCAGAAATGATTGAAGCTACTGACTGAATGAAAGGAGCTGGCATCTCACTCTCTTTGAATCTTCTTTATCATGCTAAGAGGAGCAGGAAAAAGCAAAAAATTTCAGAATTGCACCTTGCAATGCGGAGAAATTACTGTTTGTGCATTTACAATATTCATTGATTTTTGCCATTGAAAAACGTCCAGAAATGATTGAAGCTACTGACTGAATGAAAGGAGCTGGCATCTCACTCTCTTTGAATCTTCTTTATCATGCTAGGATTAGCAGGAAAAAGCAAAAAATTTCAGAATTGCACCTGGCAATGTGGAGATATTACTGTTTGTGCATTTACAATATTCATTGAATTTTGCCATTGAAAAACGTCCAGAAATGTTTGAAGCTACTGACTGAATGAAAGGAGCTGGCATCTCACTCTATTTGAATCTTCTTTATCATGCTAGGATTAGCAGGAAAAAGCAAAAAATTTCAGAATTGCACCTTGCAATGTGGAGATATTACTGTTTGTGCATTTACAATATTCATTGATTTTTGCCATTGAAAAACGTCCAGAAATGTTTATACCAGAAATGTTTGAAGCTACTGACTGAATGAAAGGAGCTGGCATCTCACTCTCTTTGAATCTTCTTTATCATGCTAAGAGGAGCAGGAAAAAGCAAAAAATTTCAGAATTGCACCTTGCAATGCGGAGAAATTACTGTTTGTGCATTTACAATATTCATTGATTTTTGCCATTGAAAAACGTCCAGAAATGACTGAAGCTACTGACTGAATGAAAGGAGCTGGCATCTCACTCTCTTTGAATCTTCTTTATCATGCTAAGAGGAGCAGGAAAAAGCAAAAAATTTCAAAATTGCACCTTGCAATGCGGAGAACTTACTGTTTGTGCATTTACAATATTCATTGATTTTTGCCATTGAAAAACGTCCAGAAATGATTGAAGCTACTGACTGAATGAAAGGAGCTGGCATCTCACTCTCTTTGAATCTTCTTTATCATGCTAAGAGGAGCAGGAAAAAGCAAAAAATTTCAGAATTGCACCTTGCAATGCGGAGAAATTACTGTTTGTGCATTTACAATATTCATTGATTTTTGCCATTGAAAAACATCATGTTATTCATATACCAGAAATGATTGAAGCTACTGACTGAATGAAAGGAGCTGGCATCTCACTCTCTTTGAATCTTCTTTATCATGCTAAGAGGAGCAGGAAAAAGCAAAAAATTTCAGAATTGCACCTTGCAATGCGGAGAAATTACTGTTTGTGCATTTACAATATTCATTGATTTTTGCCATTGAAAAACGTCCAGAAATGATTGAAGCTACTGACTGAATGAAAGGAGCTGGCATCTCACTCTCTTTGAATCTTTTTTATCATGCTAAGAGGAGCAGGAAAAAGCAAAAAATTTCAGAATTGCATCTTGCAATGCGGAGAAATTACTGTTTGTGCATTTACAATATTCATTGATTTTTGTCATTGAAAAACGTCCAGAAATGATTGAAGCTACTGACTGAATGAAAGGAGCTGGCATCTCACTCTCTTTGAATCTTCTTTATCATGCTAAGAGGAGCAGGAAAAAGCAAAAAATTTCAGAATTGCACCTTGCAATGCGGAGAAATTACTGTTTGTGCATTTACAATATTCATTGATTTTTGCCATTGAAAAACGTCCAGAAATGATTGAAGCTACTGACTGAATGAAAGGAGCTGGAATCTCACTCTCTTTGAATCTTCTTTATCATGCTAAGAGGAGCAGGAAAAAGCAAAAAATTTCAGAATTGCAACTTGCAATGCGGAGAAATTACTGTTTGTGCATTTACAATATTCATTGATTTTTGCCATTGAAAAACATCATGTTATTCATATCCCAGAAATGTTTGAAGCTACTGACTGAATGAAAGAAGCTGGCATCTCACTCTCTTTGAATCTTCTTTATCATGCTAAGAGGAGCAGGAAAAAGCAAAAAATTTCAGAATTGCACCTTGCAATGCGGAGAAATTACTGTTTGTGCATTTACAATATTCATTGATTTTTGCCATTGAAAAACGTCCAGAAATGATTGAAGCTACTGACTGAATGAAAGGAGCTGGCATCTCACTCTCTTTGAATCTTCTTTATCATGCTAAGAGGAGCAGGAAAAAGCAAAAAATTTCAGAATTGCACCTTGCAATGCGGAGAAATTACTGTTTGTGCATTTACAATATTCATTGATTTTTGCCATTGAAAAACATCATGTTATTCATATACCAGAAATGTTTGAAGCTACTGACTGAATGAAAGGAGCTGGCATCTCACTCTCTTTGAATCTTCTTTATCATGCTAAGAGGAGCAGGAAAAAGCAAAAAATTTCAGAATTGCACCTTGCAATGCGGAGAAATTACTGTTTGTGCATTTACAATATTCATTGATTTTTGCCATTGAAAAACGTCCAGAAATGATTGAAGCTACTGACTGAATGAAAGGAGCTGGCATCTCACTCTCTTTGAATCTTCTTTATCATGCTAAGAGGAGCAGGAAAATGCAAGAAATTTCAGAATTGCACCTTGCAATGCGGAGAAATTACTGTTTGTGCATTTACAATATTCATTGATTTTTGCCATTGAAAAACATCCAGAAATGATTGAAGCTACTGACTGAATGAAAGGAGCTGGCATCTCACTCTCTTTGAATCTTCTTTATCATGCTAAGAGGAGCAGGAAAAAGCCAAAAATTTCAGAATTGCACCTTGCAATGCGGAGAAATTACTGTTTGTGCATTTACAATATTCATTGATTTTTGCCATTGAAAAACATCATGTTATTCATATACCAGAAATGATTGAAGCTACTGACTGAATGAAAGGAGCTGGCATCTCACTCTCTTTGAATCTTCTTTATCATGCAAAGAGGAGCAGGAAAAAGCAAAAAATTTCAGAATTGCACCTTGCAATGCGGAGAAATTACTGTTTGTGCATTTACAATATTCATTGATTTTTGCCATTGAAAAACGTCCAGAAATGATTGAAGCTACTGACTGAATGAAAGGAGCTGGCATCTCACTCTCTTTGAATCTTCTTTATCATGCTAAGAGGAGCAGGAAAAAGCAAAAAATTTCAGAATTGCACCTTGCAATGCGGAGAAATTACTGTTTGTGCATTTACAATATTCACTGATTTTTGCCATTGAAAAACGTCCAGAAATGATTGAAGCAACTGACTGAATGAAAGGAGTTGGCATCTCACTCTCTTTGAATCTTCTTTATCATGCTAAGAGGAGCAGGAAAAAGCAAAAAATTTCAGAATTGCACCTTGCAATGCGGAGAAATTACTGTTTGTGCATTTACAATATTCATTGATTTTTGCCATTGAAAAACGTCCAGAAATAATTGAAGCTACTGACTGAATGAAAGGAGCTGGCATCTCACTCTCTTTGAATCTTCTTTATCATGCTAAGAGGAGCAGGAAAAAGCAAAAAATTTCAGAATTGCAACTTGCAATGCGGAGAAATTACTGTTTGTGCATTTACAATATTCATTGATTTTTGCCATTGAAAAACATCATGTTATTCATATACCAGAAATGATTGAAGCTACTGACTGAATGAAAGGAGCTGGCATCTCACTCTCTTTGAATCTTCTTTATCATGCTAAGAGGAGCAGGAAAAAGCAAAAAATTTCAGAATTGCACCTTGCAATGCGGAGAAATTACTGTTTGTGCATTTACAATATTCATTGATTTTTGCCATTGAAAAACGTCCAGAAATGATTGAAGCTACTGACTGAATGAAAGGAGCTGGCATCTCACTCTCTTTGAATCTTCTTTATCATGCTAAGAGGAGCAGGAAAAAGCAAAAAATTTCAGAATTGCACCTTGCAATGCGGAGAAATTACTGTTTGTGCTTTTACAATATTCATTGATTTTTGCCATTGAAAAACATCATGTTATTCATATACCAGAAATGTTTGAAGCTACTGACTGAATGAAAGGAGCTGGCATCTCACTCTCTTTGAATCTTCTTTATCATGCTAAGAGGAGCAGGAAAAAGCAAAAAATTTCAGAATTGCACCTTGCAATGCGGAGAAATTACTGTTTGTGCATTTACAATATTCATTGATTTTTGCCATTGAAAAATGTCCAGAAATGATTGAAGCTGCTGACTGAATGAAAGGAGCTGGCATCTCACTCTCTTTGAATCTTCTTTATCATGCTAAGAGGAGCAGGAAAAAGCAAAAAATTTCAGAATTGCACCTTGCAATGCGGAGAAATTACTGTTTGTGCATTTACAATATTCATTGATTTTTGCCATTGAAAAACATCATGTTATTCATATACCAGAAATGATTGAAGCTACTGACTGAATGAAAGGAGCTGGCATCTCACTCTCTTTGAATCTTCTTTATCATGCTAAGAGGAGCAGAAAAAAGCAAAAAATTTCAGAATTGCACCTTGCAATGCGGAGAAATTACTGTTTGTGCATTTACAATATTCATTGATTTTTGCCATTGAAAAACGTCCAGAAATGATTGAAGCTACTGACTGAATGAAAGGAGCTGGCATCTCACTCTCTTTGAATCTTCTTTATCATGCTAAGAGGAGCAGGAAAAAGCAAAAAATTTCAGAATTGCACCTTGCAATGCGGAGAAATTACTGTTTGTGCATTTACAATATTCATTGATTTTTGCCATTGAAAAACGTCCAGAAATGATTGAAGCTACTGACTGAATGAAAGGAGCTGGCATCTCACTCTCTTTGAATCTTCTTTATCATGCTAAGAGGAGCAGGAAAAAGCAAAAAATTTCAGAATTGCACCTTGCAATGCGGAGAAATTACTGTTTGTGCATTTACAATATTCATTGATTTTTGCCATTGAAAAACATCATGTTATTCATATACTAGAAATGTTTGAAGCTACTGACTGAATGAAAGGAGCTGGCATCTCACTCTCTTTGAATCTTCTTTATCATGCTAAGAGGAGCAGGAAAAAGCAAAAAATTTCAGAATTGCACCTTGCAATGCGGAGAAATTACTGTTTGTGCATTTACAATATTCATTGATTTTTGCCATTGAAAAACGTCCAGAAATGATTGAAGCTACTGACTGAATGAAAGGAGCTGGCATCTCACTCTCTTTGAATCTTCTTTATCATGCTAAGAGGAGCAGGAAAAAGCAAAAAGTTTCAGAATTGCACCTTGCAATGCGGAGAAATTACTGTTTGTGCATTTACAATATTCATTGATTTTTGCCATTGAAAAACATCATGTTATTCATATACCAGAAATGATTGAAGCTACTGACTGAATGAAAGGAGCTGGCATCTCGCTCTCTTTGAATCTTCTTTATCATGCTAAGAGGAGCAGGAAAAAGCAAAAAATTTCAGAATTGCACCTTGCAATGCGGAGAAATTACTGTTTGTGCATTTACAATATTCATTGATTTTTGCCATTGAAAAACGTCCAGAAATGATTGAAGCTACTGACTGAATGAAAGGAGCTGGCATCTCACTCTCTTTGAATCTTCTTTATCATGCTAAGAGGAGCAGGAAAAAGCAAAAAATTTCAGAATTGCACCTTGCAATGTGGAGAAATTACTGTTTGTGCATTTACAATATTCATTGATTTTTGCCATTGAAAAACATCATGTTATTCATATACCAGAAATGATTGAAGCTACTGACTGAATGAAAGGAGCTGGCATCTCACTCTCTTTGAATCTTCTTTATCATGCTAAGAGGAGCAGGAAAAAGCAAAAAATTTCAGAATTGCACCTTGCAATGCGGAGAAATTACTGTTTGTGCATTTACAATATTCATTGATTTTTGCCATTGAAAAACGTCCAGAAATGATTGAAGCTACTGACTGAATGAAAGGAGCTGGCATCTCACTCTCTTTGAATCTTCTTTATCATGCTAAGAGGAGCAGGAAAAAGCAAAAAATTTCAGAATTGCACCTTGCAATGCGGAGAAATTACTGTTTGTGCTTTTACAATATTCATTGATTTTTGCCATTGAAAAACATCATGTTATTCATATACCAGAAATGTTTGAAGCTACTGACTGAATGAAAGGAGCTGGCATCTCACTCTCTTTGAATCTTCTTTATCATGCTAAGAGGAGCAGGAAAAAGCAAAAAATTTCAGAATTGCAACTTGCAATGCGGAGAAATTACTGTTTGTGCATTTACAATATTCATTGATTTTTGCCATTGAAAAACATCATGTTATTCATATACCAGAAATGATTGAAGCTACTGACTGAATGAAAGGAGCTGGCATCTCACTCTCTTTGAATCTTCTTTATCATGCTAAGAGGAGCAGGAAAAAGCAAAAAATTTCAGAATTGCACCTTGCAATGCGGAGAAATTACTGTTTGTGCATTTACAATATTCATTGATTTTTGCCATTGAAAAACGTCCAGAAATGATTGAAGCTACTGACTGAATGAAAGGAGCTGGCATCTCACTCTCTTTGAATCTTCTTTATCATGCTAAGAGGAGCAGGAAAAAGCAAAAAATTTCAGAATTGCACCTTGCAATGCGGAGAAATTACTGTTTGTGCTTTTACAATATTCATTGATTTTTGCCATTGAAAAACATCATGTTATTCATATACCAGAAATGTTTGAAGCTACTGACTGAATGAAAGGAGCTGGCATCTCACTCTCTTTGAATCTTCTTTATCATGCTAAGAGGAGCAGGAAAAAGCAAAAAATTTCAGAATTGCACCTTGCAATGCGGAGAAATTACTGTTTGTGCATTTACAATATTGATTGATTTTTGCCATTGAAAAATGTCCAGAAATGATTGAAGCTGCTGACTGAATGAAAGGAGCTGGCATCTCACTCTCTTTGAATCTTCTTTATCATGCTAAGAGGAGCAGGAAAAAGCAAAAAATTTCAGAATTGCACCTTGCAATGCGGAGAAATTACTGTTTGTGCATTTACAATATTCATTGATTTTTGCCATTGAAAAACATCATGTTATTCATATACCAGAAATGATTGAAGCTACTGACTGAATGAAAGGAGCTGGCATCTCACTCTCTTTGAATCTTCTTTATCATGCTAAGAGGAGCAGAAAAAAGCAAAAAATTTCAGAATTGCACCTTGCAATGCGGAGAAATTACTGTTTGTGCATTTACAATATTCATTGATTTTTGCCATTGAAAAACGTCCAGAAATGATTGAAGCTACTGACTGAATGAAAGGAGCTGGCATCTCACTCTCTTTGAATCTTCTTTATCATGCTAAGAGGAGCAGGAAAAAGCAAAAAATTTCAGAATTGCACCTTGCAATGCGGAGAAATTACTGTTTGTGCATTTACAATATTCATTGATTTTTGCCATTGAAAAACGTCCAGAAATGATTGTAGCTACTGACTGAATGAAAGGAGCTGGCATCTCACTCTCTTTGAATCTTCTTTATCATGCTAAGAGGAGCAGGAAAAAGCAAAAAATTTCAGAATTGCACCTTGCAATGCGGAGAAATTACTGTTTGTGCATTTACAATATTCATTGATTTTTGCCATTGAAAAACATCATGTTATTCATATACTAGAAATGTTTGAAGCTACTGACTGAATGAAAGGAGCTGGCATCTCACTCTCTTTGAATCTTCTTTATCATGCTAAGAGGAGCAGGAAAAAGCAAAAAATTTCAGAATTGCACCTTGCAATGCGGAGAAATTACTGTTTGTGCATTTACAGTATTCATTGATTTTTGCCATTGAAAAACGTCCAGAAATGATTGAAGCTACTGACTGAATGAAAGGAGCTGGCATCTCACTCTCTTTGAATCTTCTTTATCATGCTAAGAGGAGCAGGAAAAAGCAAAAAATTTTAGAATTGCACCTTGCAATGCGGAGAAATTACTGTTTGTGCATTTACAATATTCATTGATTTTTGCCATTGAAAAACATCATGTTATTCATATACCAGAAATGATTGAAGCTACTGACTGAATGAAAGGAGCTGGCATCTCGCTCTCTTTGAATCTTCTTTATCATGCTAAGAGGAGCAGGAAAAAGCAAAAAATTTCAGAATTGCACCTTGCAATGCGGAGAAATTACTGTTTGTGCATTTACAATATTCATTGATTTTTGCCATTGAAAAACGTCCAGAAATGATTGAAGCTACTGACTGAATGAAAGGAGCTGGCATCTCACTCTCTTTGAATCTTCTTTATCATGCTAAGAGGAGCAGGAAAAAGCAAAAAATTTCAGAATTGCACCTTGCAATGTGGAGAAATTACTATTTGTGCATTTACAATATTCATTGATTTTTGCCATTGAAAAACATCATGTTATTCATATACCAGAAATGATTGAAGCTACTGACTGAATGAAAGGAGCTGGCATCTCACTCTCTTTGAATCTTCTTTATCATGCTAAGAGGAGCAGGAAAAAGCAAAAAATTTCAGAATTGCACCTTGCAATGCGGAGAAATTACTGTTTGTGCATTTACAATATTCATTGATTTTTGCCATTGAAAAACGTCCAGAAATGATTGAAGCTACTGACTGAATGAAAGGAGCTGGCATCTCACTCTCTTTGAATCTTCTTTATCATGCTAAGAGGAGCAGGAAAAAGCAAAAAATTTCAGAATTGCACCTTGCAATGCGGAGAAATTACTGTTTGTGCTTTTACAATATTCATTGATTTTTGCCATTGAAAAACATCATGTTATTCATATACCAGAAATGTTTGAAGCTACTGACTGAATGAAAGGAGCTGGCATCTCACTCTCTTTGAATCTTCTTTATCATGCTAAGAGGAGCAGGAAAAAGCAAAAAATTTCAGAATTGCACCTTGCAATGCGGAGAAATTACTGTTTGTGCATTTACAATATTCATTGATTTTTGCCATTGAAAAACGTCCAGAAATGATTGAAGCTACTGACTGAATGAAAGGAGCTGGCATCTCACTCTCTTTGAATCTTCTTTATCATGCTAAGAGGAGCAGGAAAAAGCAAAAAATTTCAGAATTGCACCTTGCAATGCGGAGAAATTACTGTTTGTGCATTTACAATATTCATTGATTTTTGCCATTGAAAAACGTCCAGAAATGATTGAAGCTACTGACTGAATGAAAGGAGCTGGCATCTCACTCTCTTTGAATCTTCTTTATCATGCTAAGAGGAGCAGGAAAAAGCAAAAAATTTCAGAATTGCAACTTGCAATGCGGAGAAATTACTGTTTGTGCATTTACAATATTCATTGATTTTTGCCATTGAAAAACATCATGTTATTCATATACCAGAAATGATTGAAGCTACTGACTGAATGAAAGGAGCTGGCATCTCACTCTCTTTGAATCTTCTTTATCATGCTAAGAGGAGCAGGAAAAAGCAAAAAATTTCAGAATTGCACCTTGCAATGCGGAGAAATTACTGTTTGTGCATTTACAATATTCATTGATTTTTGCCATTGAAAAACGTCCAGAAATGATTGAAGCTACTGACTGAATGAAAGGAGCTGGCATCTCACTCTCTTTGAATCTTCTTTATCATGCTAAGAGGAGCAGGAAAAAGCAAAAAATTTCAGAATTGCACCTTGCAATGCGGAGAAATTACTGTTTGTGCTTTTACAATATTCATTGATTTTTGCCATTGAAAAACATCATGTTATTCATATACCAGAAATGTTTGAAGCTACTGACTGAATGAAAGGAGCTGGCATCTCACTCTCTTTGAATCTTCTTTATCATGCTAAGAGGAGCAGGAAAAAGCAAAAAATTTCAGAATTGCACCTTGCAATGCGGAGAAATTACTGTTTGTGCATTTACAATATTCATTGATTTTTGCCATTGAAAAATGTCCAGAAATGATTGAAGCTGCTGACTGAATGAAAGGAGCTGGCATCTCACTCTCTTTGAATCTTCTTTATCATGCTAAGAGGAGCAGGAAAAAGCAAAAAATTTCAGAATTGCACCTTGCAATGCGGAGAAATTACTGTTTGTGCATTTACAATATTCATTGATTTTTGCCATTGAAAAACATCATGTTATTCATATACCAGAAATGATTGAAGCTACTGACTGAATGAAAGGAGCTGGCATCTCACTCTCTTTGAATCTTCTTTATCATGCTAAGAGGAGCAGAAAAAAGCAAAAAAATTCAGAATTGCACCTTGCAATGCGGAGAAATTACTGTTTGTGCATTTACAATATTCATTGATTTTTGCCATTGAAAAACGTCCAGAAATGATTGAAGCTACTGACTGAATGAAAGGAGCTGGCATCTCACTCTCTTTGAATCTTCTTTATCATGCTAAGAGGAGCAGGAAAAAGCAAAAAATTTCAGAATTGCACCTTGCAATGCGGAGAAATTACTGTTTGTGCATTTACAATATTCATTGATTTTTGCCATTGAAAAACGTCCAGAAATGATTGAAGCTACTGACTGAATGAAAGGAGCTGGCATCTCACTCTCTTTGAATCTTCTTTATCATGCTAAGAGGAGCAGGAAAAAGCAAAAAATTTCAGAATTGCACCTTGCAATGCGGAGAAATTACTGTTTGTGCATTTACAATATTCATTGATTTTTGCCATTGAAAAACATCATGTTATTCATATACTAGAAATGTTTGAAGCTACTGACTGAATGAAAGGAGCTGGCATCTCACTCTCTTTGAATCTTCTTTATCATGCTAAGAGGAGCAGGAAAAAGCAAAAAATTTCAGAATTGCACCTTGCAATGCGGAGAAATTACTGTTTGTGCATTTACAATATTCATTGATTTTTGCCATTGAAAAACGTCCAGAAATGATTGAAGCTACTGACTGAATGAAAGGAGCTGGCATCTCACTCTCTTTGAATCTTCTTTATCATGCTAAGAGGAGCAGGAAAAAGCAAAAAGTTTCAGAATTGCACCTTGCAATGCGGAGAAATTACTGTTTGTGCATTTACAATATTCATTGATTTTTGCCATTGAAAAACATCATGTTATTCATATACCAGAAATGATTGAAGCTACTGACTGAATGAAAGGAGCTGGCATCTCGCTCTCTTTGAATCTTCTTTATCATGCTAAGAGGAGCAGGAAAAAGCAAAAAATTTCAGAATTGCACCTTGCAATGCGGAGAAATTACTGTTTGTGCATTTACAATATTCATTGATTTTTGCCATTGAAAAACGTCCAGAAATGATTGAAGCTACTGACTGAATGAAAGGAGCTGGCATCTCACTCTCTTTGAATCTTCTTTATCATGCTAAGAGGAGCAGGAAAAAGCAAAAAATTTCAGAATTGCACCTTGCAATGTGGAGAAATTACTGTTTGTGCATTTACAATATTCATTGATTTTTGCCATTGAAAAACATCATGTTATTCATATACCAGAAATGATTGAAGCTACTGACTGAATGAAAGGAGCTGGCATCTCACTCTCTTTGAATCTTCTTTATCATGCTAAGAGGAGCAGGAAAAAGCAAAAAATTTCAGAATTGCACCTTGCAATGCGGAGAAATTACTGTTTGTGCATTTACAATATTCATTGATTTTTGCCATTGAAAAACGTCCAGAAATGATTGAAGCTACTGACTGAATGAAAGGAGCTGGCATCTCACTCTCTTTGAATCTTCTTTATCATGCTAAGAGGAGCAGGAAAAAGCAAAAAATTTCAGAATTGCACCTTGCAATGCGGAGAAATTACTGTTTGTGCTTTTACAATATTCATTGATTTTTGCCATTGAAAAACATCATGTTATTCATATACCAGAAATGTTTGAAGCTACTGACTGAATGAAAGGAGCTGGCATCTCACTCTCTTTGAATCTTCTTTATCATGCTAAGAGGAGCAGGAAAAAGCAAAAAATTTCAGAATTGCAACTTGCAATGCGGAGAAATTACTGTTTGTGCATTTACAATATTCATTGATTTTTGCCATTGAAAAACATCATGTTATTCATATACCAGAAATGATTGAAGCTACTGACTGAATGAAAGGAACTGGCATCTCACTCTCTTTGAATCTTCTTTATCATGCTAAGAGGAGCAGGAAAAAGCAAAAAATTTCAGAATTGCACCTTGCAATGCGGAGAAATTACTGTTTGTGCATTTACAATATTCATTGATTTTTGCCATTGAAAAACGTCCAGAAATGATTGAAGCTACTGACTGAATGAAAGGAGCTGGCATCTCACTCTCTTTGAATCTTCTTTATCATGCTAAGAGGAGCAGGAAAAAGCAAAAAATTTCAGAATTGCACCTTGCAATGCGGAGAAATTACTGTTTGTGCTTTTACAATATTCATTGATTTTTGCCATTGAAAAACATCATGTTATTCATATACCAGAAATGTTTGAAGCTACTGACTGAATGAAAGGAGCTGGCATCTCACTCTCTTTGAATCTTCTTTATCATGCTAAGAGGAGCAGGAAAAAGCAAAAAATTTCAGAATTGCACCTTGCAATGCGGAGAAATTACTGTTTGTGCATTTACAATATTCATTGATTTTTGCCATTGAAAAATGTCCAGAAATGATTGAAGCTGCTGACTGAATGAAAGGAGCTGGCATCTCACTCTCTTTGAATCTTCTTTATCATGCTAAGAGGAGCAGGAAAAAGCAAAAAATTTCAGAATTGCACCTTGCAATGCGGAGAAATTACTGTTTGTGCATTTACAATATTCATTGATTTTTGCCATTGAAAAACATCATGTTATTCATATACCAGAAATGATTGAAGCTACTGACTGAATGAAAGGAGCTGGCATCTCACTCTCTTTGAATCTTCTTTATCATGCTAAGAGGAGCAGAAAAAAGCAAAAAATTTCAGAATTGCACCTTGCAATGCGGAGAAATTACTGTTTGTGCATTTACAATATTCATTGATTTTTGCCATTGAAAAACGTCCAGAAATGATTGAAGCTACTGACTGAATGAAAGGAGCTGGCATCTCACTCTCTTTGAATCTTCTTTATCATGCTAAGAGGAGCAGGAAAAAGCAAAAAATTTCAGAATTGCACCTTGCAATGCGGAGAAATTACTGTTTGTGCACTTACAATATTCATTGATTTTTGCCATTGAAAAACGTCCAGAAATGATTGTAGCTACTGACTGAATGAAAGGAGCTGGCATCTCACTCTCTTTGAATCTTCTTTATCATGCTAAGAGGAGCAGGAAAAAGCAAAAAATTTCAGAATTGCACCTTGCAATGCGGAGAAATTACTGTTTGTGCATTTACAATATTCATTGATTTTTGCCATTGAAAAACATCATGTTATTCATATACTAGAAATGTTTGAAGCTACTGACTGAATGAAAGGAGCTGGCATCTCACTCTCTTTGAATCTTCTTTATCATGCTAAGAGGAGCAGGAAAAAGCAAAAAATTTCAGAATTGCACCTTGCAATGCGGAGAAATTACTGTTTGTGCATTTACAGTATTCATTGATTTTTGCCATTGAAAAACGTCCAGAAATGATTGAAGCTACTGACTGAATGAAAGGAGCTGGCATCTCACTCTCTTTGAATCTTCTTTATCATGCTAAGAGGAGCAGGAAAAAGCAAAAAATTTTAGAATTGCACCTTGCAATGCGGAGAAATTACTGTTTGTGCATTTACAATATTCATTGATTTTTGCCATTGAAAAACATCATGTTATTCATATACCAGAAATGATTGAAGCTACTGACTGAATGAAAGGAGCTGGCATCTCGCTCTCTTTGAATCTTCTTTATCATGCTAAGAGGAGCAGGAAAAAGCAAAAAATTTCAGAATTGCACCTTGCAATGCGGAGAAATTACTGTTTGTGCATTTACAATATTCATTGATTTTTGCCATTGAAAAACGTCCAGAAATGATTGAAGCTACTGACTGAATGAAAGGAGCTGGCATCTCACTCTCTTTGAATCTTCTTTATCATGCTAAGAGGAGCAGGAAAAAGCAAAAAATTTCAGAATTGCACCTTGCAATGTGGAGAAATTACTGTTTGTGCATTTACAATATTCATTGATTTTTGCCATTGAAAAACATCATGTTATTCATATACCAGAAATGATTGAAGCTACTGACTGAATGAAAGGAGCTGGCATCTCACTCTCTTTGAATCTTCTTTATCATGCTAAGAGGAGCAGGAAAAAGCAAAAAATTTCAGAATTGCACCTTGCAATGCGGAGAAATTACTGTTTGTGCATTTACAATATTCATTGATTTTTGCCATTGAAAAACGTCCAGAAATGATTGAAGCTACTGACTGAATGAAAGGAGCTGGCATCTCACTCTCTTTGAATCTTCTTTATCATGCTAAGAGGAGCAGGAAAAAGCAAAAAATTTCAGAATTGCACCTTGCAATGCGGAGAAATTACTGTTTGTGCTTTTACAATATTCATTGATTTTTGCCATTGAAAAACATCATGTTATTCATATACCAGAAATGTTTGAAGCTACTGACTGAATGAAAGGAGCTGGCATCTCACTCTCTTTGAATCTTCTTTATCATGCTAAGAGGAGCAGGAAAAAGCAAAAAATTTCAGAATTGCACCTTGCAATGCGGAGAAATTACTGTTTGTGCATTTACAATATTCATTGATTTTTGCCATTGAAAAACGTCCAGAAATGATTGAAGCTACTGACTGAATGAAAGGAGCTGGCATCTCACTCTCTTTGAATCTTCTTTATCATGCTAAGAGGAGCAGGAAAAAGCAAAAAATTTCAGAATTGCACCTTGCAATGCGGAGAAATTACTGTTTGTGCATTTACAATATTCATTGATTTTTGCCATTGAAAAACGTCCAGAAATGATTGAAGCTACTGACTGAATGAAAGGAGCTGGCATCTCACTCTCTTTGAATCTTCTTTATCATGCTAAGAGGAGCAGGAAAAAGCAAAAAATTTCAGAATTGCAACTTGCAATGCGGAGAAATTACTGTTTGTGCATTTACAATATTCATTGATTTTTGCCATTGAAAAACATCATGTTATTCATATACCAGAAATGATTGAAGCTACTGACTGAATGAAAGGAGCTGGCATCTCACTCTCTTTGAATCTTCTTTATCATGCTAAGAGGAGCAGGAAAAAGCAAAAAATTTCAGAATTGCACCTTGCAATGCGGAGAAATTACTGTTTGTGCATTTACAATATTCATTGATTTTTGCCATTGAAAAACATCATGTTATTCATATACCAGAAATGTTTGAAGCTACTGACTGAATGAAAGGAGCTGGCATCTCACTCTCTTTGAATCTTCTTTATCATGCTAAGAGGAGCAGGAAAAAGCAAAAAATTTCAGAATTGCACCTTGCAATGCGGAGAAATTACTGTTTGTGCATTTACAATATTCATTGATTTTTGCCATTGAAAAACGTCCAGAAATGATTGAAGCTACTGACTGAATGAAAGGAGCTGGCATCTCACTCTCTTTGAATCTTCTTTATCATGCTAAGAGGAGCAGGAAAATGCAAGAAATTTCAGAATTGCACCTTGCAATGCGGAGAAATTACTGTTTGTGCATTTACAATATTCATTGATTTTTGCCATTGAAAAACATCCAGAAATGATTGAAGCTACTGACTGAATGAAAGGAGCTGGCATCTCACTCTCTTTGAATCTTCTTTATCATGCTAAGAGGAGCAGGAAAAAGCCAAAAATTTCAGAATTGCACCTTGCAATGCGGAGAAATTACTGTTTGTGCATTTACAATATTCATTGATTTTTGCCATTGAAAAACATCATGTTATTCATATACCAGAAATGATTGAAGCTACTGACTGAATGAAAGGAGCTGGCATCTCACTCTCTTTGAATCTTCTTTATCATGCAAAGAGGAGCAGGAAAAAGCAAAAAATTTCAGAATTGCACCTTGCAATGCGGAGAAATTACTGTTTGTGCATTTACAATATTCATTGATTTTTGCCATTGAAAAACGTCCAGAAATGATTGAAGCTACTGACTGAATGAAAGGAGCTGGCATCTCACTCTCTTTGAATCTTCTTTATCATGCTAAGAGGAGCAGGAAAAAGCAAAAAATTTCAGAATTGCACCTTGCAATGCGGAGAAATTACTGTTTGTGCATTTACAATATTCACTGATTTTTGCCATTGAAAAACGTCCAGAAATGATTGAAGCAACTGACTGAATGAAAGGAGCTGGCATCTCACTCTCTTTGAATCTTCTTTATCATGCTAAGAGGAGCAGGAAAAAGCAAAAAATTTCAGAATTGCACCTTGCAATGTGGAGAAATTACTGTTTGTGCATTTACAATATTCATTGATTTTTGCCATTGAAAAACATCATGTTATTCATATACCAGAAATGATTGAAGCTACTGACTGAATGAAAGGAGCTGGCATCTCACTCTCTTTGAATCTTCTTTATCATGCTAAGAGGAGCAGGAAAAAGCAAAAAATTTCAGAATTGCACCTTGCAATGCGGAGAAATTACTGTTTGTGCATTTACAATATTCATTGATTTTTGCCATTGAAAAACGTCCAGAAATGATTGAAGCTACTGACTGAATGAAAGGAGCTGGCATCTCACTCTCTTTGAATCTTCTTTATCATGCTAAGAGGAGCAGGAAAAAGCAAAAAATTTCAGAATTGCACCTTGCAATGCGGAGAAATTACTGTTTGTGCTTTTACAATATTCATTGATTTTTGCCATTGAAAAACATCATGTTATTCATATACCAGAAATGTTTGAAGCTACTGACTGAATGAAAGGAGCTGGCATCTCACTCTCTTTGAATCTTCTTTATCATGCTAAGAGGAGCAGGAAAAAGCAAAAAATTTCAGAATTGCACCTTGCAATGCGGAGAAATTACTGTTTGTGCATTTACAATATTCATTGATTTTTGCCATTGAAAAACGTCCAGAAATGATTGAAGCTACTGACTGAATGAAAGGAGCTGGCATCTCACTCTCTTTGAATCTTCTTTATCATGCTAAGAGGAGCAGGAAAAAGCAAAAAATTTCAGAATTGCACCTTGCAATGCGGAGAAATTACTGTTTGTGCATTTACAATATTCATTGATTTTTGCCATTGAAAAACGTCCAGAAATGATTGAAGCTACTGACTGAATGAAAGGAGCTGGCATCTCACTCTCTTTGAATCTTCTTTATCATGCTAAGAGGAGCAGGAAAAAGCAAAAAATTTCAGAATTGCAACTTGCAATGCGGAGAAATTACTGTTTGTGCATTTACAATATTCATTGATTTTTGCCATTGAAAAACATCATGTTATTCATATACCAGAAATGATTGAAGCTACTGACTGAATGAAAGGAGCTGGCATCTCACTCTCTTTGAATCTTCTTTATCATGCTAAGAGGAGCAGGAAAAAGCAAAAAATTTCAGAATTGCACCTTGCAATGCGGAGAAATTACTGTTTGTGCATTTACAATATTCATTGATTTTTGCCATTGAAAAACATCATGTTATTCATATACCAGAAATGTTTGAAGCTACTGACTGAATGAAAGGAGCTGGCATCTCACTCTCTTTGAATCTTCTTTATCATGCTAAGAGGAGCAGGAAAAAGCAAAAAATTTCAGAATTGCACCTTGCAATGCGGAGAAATTACTGTTTGTGCATTTACAATATTCATTGATTTTTGCCATTGAAAAACGTCCAGAAATGATTGAAGCTACTGACTGAATGAAAGGAGCTGGCATCTCACTCTCTTTGAATCTTCTTTATCATGCTAAGAGGAGCAGGAAAATGCAAGAAATTTCAGAATTGCACCTTGCAATGCGGAGAAATTACTGTTTGTGCATTTACAATATTCATTGATTTTTGCCATTGAAAAACATCCAGAAATGATTGAAGCTACTGACTGAATGAAAGGAGCTGGCATCTCACTCTCTTTGAATCTTCTTTATCATGCTAAGAGGAGCAGGAAAAAGCCAAAAATTTCAGAATTGCACCTTGCAATGCGGAGAAATTACTGTTTGTGCATTTACAATATTCATTGATTTTTGCCATTGAAAAACATCATGTTATTCATATACCAGAAATGATTGAAGCTACTGACTGAATGAAAGGAGCTGGCATCTCACTCTCTTTGAATCTTCTTTATCATGCAAAGAGGAGCAGGAAAAAGCAAAAAATTTCAGAATTGCACCTTGCAATGCGGAGAAATTACTGTTTGTGCATTTACAATATTCATTGATTTTTGCCATTGAAAAACGTCCAGAAATGATTGAAGCTACTGACTGAATGAAAGGAGCTGGCATCTCACTCTCTTTGAATCTTCTTTATCATGCTAAGAGGAGCAGGAAAAAGCAAAAAATTTCAGAATTGCACCTTGCAATGCGGAGAAATTACTGTTTGTGCATTTACAATATTCACTGATTTTTGCCATTGAAAAACGTCCAGAAATGATTGAAGCAACTGACTGAATGAAAGGAGCTGGCATCTCACTCTCTTTGAATCTTCTTTATCATGCTAAGAGGAGCAGGAAAAAGCAAAAAATTTCAGAATTGCACCTTGCAATGCGGAGAAATTACTGTTTGTGCATTTACAATATTCATTGATTTTTGCCATTGAAAAACGTCCAGAAATAATTGAAGCTACTGACTGAATGAAAGGAGCTGGCATCTCACTCTCTTTGAATCTTCTTTATCATGCTAAGAGGAGCAGGAAAATGCAAGAAATTTCAGAATTGCACCTTGCAATGCGGAGAAATTACTGTTTGTGCATTTACAATATTCATTGATTTTTGCCATTGAAAAACATCCAGAAATGATTGAAGCTACTGACTGAATGAAAGGAGCTGGCATCTCACTCTCTTTGAATCTTCTTTATCATGCTAAGAGGAGCAGGAAAAAGCCAAAAATTTCAGAATTGCACCTTGCAATGCGGAGAAATTACTGTTTGTGCATTTACAATATTCATTGATTTTTGCCATTGAAAAACATCATGTTATTCATATACCAGAAATGATTGAAGCTACTGACTGAATGAAAGGAGCTGGCATCTCACTCTCTTTGAATCTTCTTTATCATGCAAAGAGGAGCAGGAAAAAGCAAAAAATTTCAGAATTGCACCTTGCAATGCGGAGAAATTACTGTTTGTGCATTTACAATATTCATTGATTTTTGCCATTGAAAAACGTCCAGAAATGATTGAAGCTACTGACTGAATGAAAGGAGCTGGCATCTCACTCTCTTTGAATCTTCTTTATCATGCTAAGAGGAGCAGGAAAAAGCAAAAAATTTCAGAATTGCACCTTGCAATGCGGAGAAATTACTGTTTGTGCATTTACAATATTCACTGATTTTTGCCATTGAAAAACGTCCAGAAATGATTGAAGCAACTGACTGAATGAAAGGAGCTGGCATCTCACTCTCTTTGAATCTTCTTTATCATGCTAAGAGGAGCAGGAAAAAGCAAAAAATTTCAGAATTGCACCTTGCAATGCGGAGAAATTACTGTTTGTGCATTTACAATATTCATTGATTTTTGCCATTGAAAAACGTCCAGAAATAATTGAAGCTACTGACTGAATGAAAGGAGCTGGCATCTCACTCTCTTTGAATCTTCTTTATCATGCTAAGAGGAGCAGGAAAAAGCAAAAAATTTCAGAATTGCAACTTGCAATGCGGAGAAATTACTGTTTGTGCATTTACAATATTCATTGATTTTTGCCATTGAAAAACATCATGTTATTCATATACCAGAAATGATTGAAGCTAGTGACTGAATGAAAGGAGCTGGCATCTCACTCTCTGAATCTTCTTTATCATGCTAAGAGGAGCAGGAAAAAGCAAAAAATTTCAGAATTGCACCTTGCAATGCGGAGAAATTACTGTTTGTGCATTTACAATATTCATTGATTTTTGCCATTGAAAAACGTCCAGAAATGATTGAAGCTACTGACTGAATGAAAGGAGCTGGCATCTCACTCTCTTTGAATCTTCTTTATCATGCTAAGAGGAGCAGGAAAAAGCAAAAAATTTCAGAATTGCACCTTGCAATGCGGAGAAATTACTGTTTGTGCTTTTACAATATTCATTGATTTTTGCCATTGAAAAACATCATGTTATTCATATACCAGAAATGTTTGAAGCTACTGACTGAATGAAAGGAGCTGGCATCTCACTCTCTTTGAATCTTCTTTATCATGCTAAGAGGAGCAGGAAAAAGCAAAAAATTTCAGAATTGCACCTTGCAATGCGGAGAAATTACTGTTTGTGCATTTACAATATTCATTGATTTTTGCCATTGAAAAATGTCCAGAAATGATTGAAGCTGCTGACTGAATGAAAGGAGCTGGCATCTCACTCTCTTTGAATCTTCTTTATCATGCTAAGAGGAGCAGGAAAAAGCAAAAAATTTCAGAATTGCACCTTGCAATGCGGAGAAATTACTGTTTGTGCATTTACAATATTCATTGATTTTTGCCATTGAAAAACATCATGTTATTCATATACCAGAAATGATTGAAGCTACTGACTGAATGAAAGGAGCTGGCATCTCACTCTCTTTGAATCTTCTTTATCATGCTAAGAGGAGCAGGAAAAAGCAAAAAATTTCAGAATTGCACCTTGCAATGCGGAGAAATTACTGTTTGTGCATTTACAATATTCATTGATTTTTGCCATTGAAAAACGTCCAGAAATGATTGAAGCTACTGACTGAATGAAAGGAGCTGGCATCTCACTCTCTTTGAATCTTCTTTATCATGCTAAGAGGAGCAGGAAAAAGCAAAAAATTTCAGAATTGCACCTTGCAATGCGGAGAAATTACTGTTTGTGCATTTACAATATTCATTGATTTTTGCCATTGAAAAACGTCCAGAAATGATTGAAGCTACTGACTGAATGAAAGGAGCTGGCATCTCACTCTCTTTGAATCTTCTTTATCATGCTAAGAGGAGCAGGAAAAAGCAAAAAATTTCAGAATTGCACCTTGCAATGCGGAGAAATTACTGTTTGTGCATTTACAATATTCATTGATTTTTGCCATTGAAAAACATCATGTTATTCATATACCAGAAATGTTTGAAGCTACTGACTGAATGAAAGGAGCTGGCATCTCACTCTCTTTGAATCTTCTTTATCATGCTAAGAGGAGCAGGAAAAAGCAAAAAATTTCAGAATTGCACCTTGCAATGCGGAGAAATTACTGTTTGTGCATTTACAATATTCATTGATTTTTGCCATTGAAAAACGTCCAGAAATGATTGAAGCTACTGACTGAATGAAAGGAGCTGGCACCTCACTCTCTTTGAATCTTCTTTATCATGCTAAGAGGAGCAGGAAAAAGCAAAAAATTTCAGAATTGCACCTTGCAATGCGGAGAAATTACTGTTTGTGCATTTACAATATTCATTGATTTTTGCCATTGAAAAACATCATGTTATTCATATACCAGAAATGATTGAAGCTACTGACTGAATGAAAGGAGCTGGCATCTCGCTCTCTTTGAATCTTCTTTATCATGCTAAGAGGAGCAGGAAAAAGCAAAAAATTTCAGAATTGCACCTTGCAATGCGGAGAAATTACTGTTTGTGCATTTACAATATTCATTGATTTTTGCCATTGAAAAACGTCCAGAAATGATTGAAGCTACTGACTGAATGAAAGGAGCTGGCATCTCACTCTCTTTGAATCTTCTTTATCATGCTAAGAGGAGCAGGAAAAAGCAAAAAATTTCAGAATTGCACCTTGCAATGTGGAGAAATTACTGTTTGTGCATTTACAATATTCATTGATTTTTGCCATTGAAAAACATCATGTTATTCATATACCAGAAATGATTGAAGCTACTGACTGAATGAAAGGAGCTGGCATCTCACTCTCTTTGAATCTTCTTTATCATGCTAAGAGGAGCAGGAAAAAGCAAAAAATTTCAGAATTGCACCTTGCAATGCGGAGAAATTACTGTTTGTGCATTTACAATATTCATTGATTTTTGCCATTGAAAAACGTCCAGAAATGATTGAAGCTACTGACTGAATGAAAGGAGCTGGCATCTCACTCTCTTTGAATCTTCTTTATCATGCTAAGAGGAGCAGGAAAAAGCAAAAAATTTCAGAATTGCACCTTGCAATGCGGAGAAATTACTGTTTGTGCTTTTACAATATTCATTGATTTTTGCCATTGAAAAACATCATGTTATTCATATACCAGAAATGTTTGAAGCTACTGACTGAATGAAAGGAGCTGGCATCTCACTCTCTTTGAATTTTCTTTATCATGCTAAGAGGAGCAGGAAAAAGCAAAAAATTTCAGAATTGCACCTTGCAATGCGGAGAAATTACTGTTTGTGCATTTACAATATTCATTGATTTTTGCCATTGAAAAACGTCCAGAAATGATTGAAGCTACTGACTGAATGAAAGGAGCTGGCATCTCACTCTCTTTGAATCTTCTTTATCATGCTAAGAGGAGCAGGAAAAAGCAAAAAATTTCAGAATTGCACCTTGCAATGCGGAGAAATTACTGTTTGTGCATTTACAATATTCATTGATTTTTGCCATTGAAAAACGTCCAGAAATGATTGAAGCTACTGACTGAATGAAAGGAGCTGGCATCTCACTCTCTTTGAATCTTCTTTATCATGCTAAGAGGAGCAGGAAAAAGCAAAAAATTTCAGAATTGCAACTTGCAATGCGGAGAAATTACTGTTTGTGCATTTACAATATTCATTGATTTTTGCCATTGAAAAACATCATGTTATTCATATACCAGAAATGATTGAAGCTACTGACTGAATGAAAGGAGCTGGCATCTCACTCTCTTTGAATCTTCTTTATCATGCTAAGAGGAGCAGGAAAAAGCAAAAAATTTCAGAATTGCACCTTGCAATGCGGAGAAATTACTGTTTGTGCATTTACAATATTCATTGATTTTTGCCATTGAAAAACGTCCAGAAATGATTGAAGCTACTGACTGAATGAAAGGAGCTGGCATCTCACTCTCTTTGAATCTTCTTTATCATGCTAAGAGGAGCAGGAAAAAGCAAAAAATTTCAGAATTGCACCTTGCAATGCGGAGAAATTACTGTTTGTGCATTTACAATATTCATTGATTTTTGCCATTGAAAAACGTCCAGAAATGATTGAAGCTACTGACTGAATGAAAGGAGCTGGCATCTCACTCTCTTTGAATCTTCTTTATCATGCTAAGAGGAGCAGGAAAAAGCAAAAAATTTCAGAGTTGCACCTTGCAATGCGGAGAAATTACTGTTTGTGCATTTACAATATTCATTAATTTTTGCCATTGAAAAACATCATGTTATTCATATCCCAGAAATGTTTGAAGCTACTGACTGAATGAAAGAAGCTGGCATCTCACTCTCTTTGAATCTTCTTTATCATGCTAAGAGGAGCAGGAAAAAGCAAAAAATTTCAGAATTGCACCTTGCAATGCGGAGAAATTACTGTTTGTGCATTTACAATATTCATTGATTTTTGCCATTGAAAAACGTCCAGAAATGATTGAAGCTACTGACTGAATGAAAGGAGCTGGCATCTCACTCTCTTTGAATCTTCTTTATCATGCTAAGAGGAGCAGGAAAAAGCAAAAAATTTCAGAATTGCACCTTGCAATGCGGAGAAATTACTGTTTGTGCATTTACAATATTCATTGATTTTTGCCATTGAAAAACGTCCAGAAATGATTGAAGCTACTGACTGAATGAAAGGAGCTGGCATCTCACTCTCTTTGAATCTTCTTTATCATGCTAAGAGGAGCAGGAAAAAGCAAAAAATTTCAGAATTGCACCTTGCAATGCGGAGAAATTACTGTTTGTGCATTTACAATATTCATTGATTTTTGCCATTGAAAAACATCATGTTATTCATATACCAGAAATGTTTGAAGCTACTGACTGAATGAAAGGAGCTGGCATCTCACTCTCTTTGAATCTTCTTTATCATGCTAAGAGGAGCAGGAAAAAGCAAAAAATTTCAGAATTGCACCTTGCAATGCGGAGAAATTACTGTTTGTGCATTTACAATATTCATTGATTTTTGCCATTGAAAAACGTCCAGAAATGATTGAAGCTACTGACTGAATGAAAGGAGCTGGCATCTCACTCTCTTTGAATCTTCTTTATCATGCTAAGAGGAGCAGGAAAAAGCAAAAAATTTCAGAATTGCACCTTGCAATGCGGAGAAATTACTGTTTGTGCATTTACAATATTCATTGATTTTTGCCATTGAAAAACATCATGTTATTCATATACCAGAAATGATTGAAGCTACTGACTGAATGAAAGGAGCTGGCATCTCGCTCTCTTTGAATCTTCTTTATCATGCTAAGAGGAGCAGGAAAAAGCAAAAAATTTCAGAATTGCACCTTGCAATGCGGAGAAATTACTGTTTGTGCATTTACAATATTCATTGATTTTTGCCATTGAAAAACGTCCAGAAATGATTGAAGCTACTGACTGAATGAAAGGAGCTGGCATCTCACTCTCTTTGAATCTTCTTTATCATGCTAAGAGGAGCAGGAAAAAGCAAAAAATTTCAGAATTGCACCTTGCAATGTGGAGAAATTACTGTTTGTGCATTTACAATATTCATTGATTTTTGCCATTGAAAAACATCATGTTATTCATATACCAGAAATGATTGAAGCTACTGACTGAATGAAAGGAGCTGGCATCTCACTCTCTTTGAATCTTCTTTATCATGCTAAGAGGAGCAGGAAAAAGCAAAAAATTTCAGAATTGCACCTTGCAATGCGGAGAAATTACTGTTTGTGCATTTACAATATTCATTGATTTTTGCCATTGAAAAACGTCCAGAAATGATTGAAGCTACTGACTGAATGAAAGGAGCTGGCATCTCACTCTCTTTGAATCTTCTTTATCATGCTAAGAGGAGCAGGAAAAAGCAAAAAATTTCAGAATTGCACCTTGCAATGCGGAGAAATTACTGTTTGTGCTTTTACAATATTCATTGATTTTTGCCATTGAAAAACATCATGTTATTCATATACCAGAAATGTTTGAAGCTACTGACTGAATGAAAGGAGCTGGCATCTCACTCTCTTTGAATCTTCTTTATCATGCTAAGAGGAGCAGGAAAAAGCAAAAAATTTCAGAATTGCACCTTGCAATGCGGAGAAATTACTGTTTGTGCATTTACAATATTCATTGATTTTTGCCATTGAAAAACGTCCAGAAATGATTGAAGCTACTGACTGAATGAAAGGAGCTGGCATCTCACTCTCTTTGAATCTTCTTTATCATGCTAAGAGGAGCAGGAAAAAGCAAAAAATTTCAGAATTGCACCTTGCAATGCGGAGAAATTACTGTTTGTGCATTTACAATATTCATTGATTTTTGCCATTGAAAAACGTCCAGAAATGATTGAAGCTACTGACTGAATGAAAGGAGCTGGCATCTCACTCTCTTTGAATCTTCTTTATCATGCTAAGAGGAGCAGGAAAAAGCAAAAAATTTCAGAATTGCAACTTGCAATGCGGAGAAATTACTGTTTGTGCATTTACAATATTCATTGATTTTTGCCATTGAAAAACATCATGTTATTCATATACCAGAAATGATTGAAGCTACTGACTGAATGAAAGGAGCTGGCATCTCACTCTCTTTGAATCTTCTTTATCATGCTAAGAGGAGCAGGAAAAAGCAAAAAATTTCAGAATTGCACCTTGCAATGCGGAGAAATTACTGTTTGTGCATTTACAATATTCATTGATTTTTGCCATTGAAAAACGTCCAGAAATGATTGAAGCTACTGACTGAATGAAAGGAGCTGGCATCTCACTCTCTTTGAATCTTCTTTATCATGCTAAGAGGAGCAGGAAAAAGCAAAAAATTTCAGAATTGCACCTTGCAATGCGGAGAAATTACTGTTTGTGCATTTACAATATTCATTGATTTTTGCCATTGAAAAACGTCCAGAAATGATTGAAGCTACTGACTGAATGAAAGGAGCTGGCATCTCACTCTCTTTGAATCTTCTTTATCATGCTAAGAGGAGCAGGAAAAAGCAAAAAATTTCAGAATTGCACCTTGCAATGCGGAGAAATTACTGTTTGTGCATTTACAATATTCATTAATTTTTGCCATTGAAAAACATCATGTTATTCATATCCCAGAAATGTTTGAAGCTACTGACTGAATGAAAGAAGCTGGCATCTCACTCTCTTTGAATCTTCTTTATCATGCTAAGAGGAGCAGGAAAAAGCAAAAAATTTCAGAATTGCACCTTGCAATGCGGAGAAATTACTGTTTGTGCATTTACAATCTTCATTGATTTTTGCCATTGAAAAACGTCCAGAAATGATTGAAGCTACTGACTGAATGAAAGGAGCTGGCATCTCACTCTCTTTGAATCTTCTTTATCATGCTAAGAGGAGCAGGAAAAAGCAAAAAATTTCAGAATTGCACCTTGCAATGCGGAGAAATTACTGTTTGTGCATTTACAATATTCATTGATTTTTGCCATTGAAAAACATCATGTTATTCATATACCAGAAATGTTTGAAGCTACTGACTGAATGAAAGGAGCTGGCATCTCACTCTCTTTGAATCTTCTTTATCATGCTAAGAGGAGCAGGAAAAAGCAAAAAATTTCAGAATTGCACCTTGCAATGCGGAGAAATTACTGTTTGTGCATTTACAATATTCATTGATTTTTGCCATTGAAAAACGTCCAGAAATGATTGAAGCTACTGACTGAATGAAAGGAGCTGGCATCTCACTCTCTTTGAATCTTCTTTATCATGCTAAGAGGAGCAGGAAAAAGCAAAAAATTTCAGAATTGCACCTTGCAATGCGGAGAAATTACTGTTTGTGCATTTACAATATTCATTGATTTTTGCCATTGAAAAACGTCCAGAAATGATTGAAGCTACTGACTGAATGAAAGGAGCTGGCATCTCACTCTCTTTGAATCTTCTTTATCATGCTAAGAGGAGCAGGAAAAAGCAAAAAATTTCAGAATTGCAACTTGCAATGCGGAGAAATTACTGTTTGTGCATTTACAATATTCATTGATTTTTGCCATTGAAAAACATCATGTTATTCATATACCAGAAATGATTGAAGCTACTGACTGAATGAAAGGAGCTGGCATCTCACTCTCTTTGAATCTTCTTTATCATGCTAAGAGGAGCAGGAAAAAGCAAAAAATTTCAGAATTGCACCTTGCAATGCGGAGAAATTACTGTTTGTGCATTTACAATATTCATTGATTTTTGCCATTGAAAAACGTCCAGAAATGATTGAAGCTACTGACTGAATGAAAGGAGCTGGCATCTCACTCTCTTTGAATCTTCTTTATCATGCTAAGAGGAGCAGGAAAAAGCAAAAAATTTCAGAATTGCACCTTGCAATGCGGAGAAATTACTGTTTGTGCATTTACAATATTCATTGATTTTTGCCATTGAAAAATGTCCAGAAATGATTGAAGCTGCTGACTGAATGAAAGGAGCTGGCATCTCACTCTCTTTGAATCTTCTTTATCATGCTAAGAGGAGCAGGAAAAAGCAAAAAATTTCAGAATTGCACCTTGCAATGCGGAGAAATTACTGTTTGTGCATTTACAATATTCATTGATTTTTGCCATTGAAAAACATCATGTTATTCATATACCAGAAATGATTGAAGCTACTGACTGAATGAAAGGAGCTGGCATCTCACTCTCTTTGAATCTTCTTTATCATGCTAAGAGGAGCAGAAAAAAGCAAAAAATTTCAGAATTGCACCTTGCAATGCGGAGAAATTACTGTTTGTGCATTTACAATATTCATTGATTTTTGCCATTGAAAAACGTCCAGAAATGATTGAAGCTACTGACTGAATGAAAGGAGCTGGCATCTCACTCTCTTTGAATCTTCTTTATCATGCTAAGAGGAGCAGGAAAAAGCAAAAAATTTCAGAATTGCACCTTGCAATGCGGAGAAATTACTGTTTGTGCATTTACAATATTCATTGATTTTTGCCATTGAAAAACGTCCAGAAATGATTGAAGCTACTGACTGAATGAAAGGAGCTGGCATCTCACTCTCTTTGAATCTTCTTTATCATGCTAAGAGGAGCAGGAAAAAGCAAAAAATTTCAGAATTGCACCTTGCAATGCGGAGAAATTACTGTTTGTGCATTTACAATATTCATTGATTTTTGCCATTGAAAAACATCATGTTATTCATATACTAGAAATGTTTGAAGCTACTGACTGAATGAAAGGAGCTGGCATCTCACTCTCTTTGAATCTTCTTTATCATGCTAAGAGGAGCAGGAAAAAGCAAAAAATTTCAGAATTGCACCTTGCAATGCGGAGAAATTACTGTTTGTGCATTTACAATATTCATTGATTTTTGCCATTGAAAAACGTCCAGAAATGATTGAAGCTACTGACTGAATGAAAGGAGCTGGCATCTCACTCTCTTTGAATCTTCTTTATCATGCTAAGAGGAGCAGGAAAAAGCAAAAAATTTCAGAATTGCACCTTGCAATGCGGAGAAATTACTGTTTGTGCATTTACAATATTCATTGATTTTTGCCATTGAAAAACATCATGTTATTCATATACCAGAAATGATTGAAGCTACTGACTGAATGAAAGGAGCTGGCATCTCGCTCTCTTTGAATCTTCTTTATCATGCTAAGAGGAGCAGGAAAAAGCAAAAAATTTCAGAATTGCACCTTGCAATGCGGAGAAATTACTGTTTGTGCATTTACAATATTCATTGATTTTTGCCTTTGAAAAACGTCCAGAAATGATTGAAGCTACTGACTGAATGAAAGGAGCTGGCATCTCACTCTCTTTGAATCTTCTTTATCATGCTAAGAGGAGCAGGAAAAAGCAAAAAATTTCAGAATTGCACCTTGCAATGTGGAGAAATTACTGTTTGTGCATTTACAATATTCATTGATTTTTGCCATTGAAAAACATCATGTTATTCATATACCAGAAATGATTGAAGCTACTGACTGAATGAAAGGAGCTGGCATCTCACTCTCTTTGAATCTTCTTTATCATGCTAAGAGGAGCAGGAAAAAGCAAAAAATTTCAGAATTGCACCTTGCAATGCGGAGAAATTACTGTTTGTGCATTTACAATATTCATTGATTTTTGCCATTGAAAAACGTCCAGAAATGATTGAAGCTACTGACTGAATGAAAGGAGCTGGCATCTCACTCTCTTTGAATCTTCTTTATCATGCTAAGAGGAGCAGGAAAAAGCAAAAAATTTCAGAATTGCACCTTGCAATGCGGAGAAATTACTGTTTGTGCTTTTACAATATTCATTGATTTTTGCCATTGAAAAACATCATGTTATTCATATACCAGAAATGTTTGAAGCTACTGACTGAATGAAAGGAGCTGGCATCTCACTCTCTTTGAATCTTCTTTATCATGCTAAGAGGAGCAGGAAAAAGCAAAAAATTTCAGAATTGCAACTTGCAATGCGGAGAAATTACTGTTTGTGCATTTACAATATTCATTGATTTTTGCCATTGAAAAACATCATGTTATTCATATACCAGAAATGATTGAAGCTACTGACTGAATGAAAGGAGCTGGCATCTCGCTCTCTTTGAATCTTCTTTATCATGCTAAGAGGAGCAGGAAAAAGCAAAAAATTTCAGAATTGCACCTTGCAATGCGGAGAAATTACTGTTTGTGCATTTACAATATTCATTGATTTTTGCCTTTGAAAAACGTCCAGAAATGATTGAAGCTACTGACTGAATGAAAGGAGCTGGCATCTCACTCTCTTTGAATCTTCTTTATCATGCTAAGAGGAGCAGGAAAAAGCAAAAAATTTCAGAATTGCACCTTGCAATGTGGAGAAATTACTGTTTGTGCATTTACAATATTCATTGATTTTTGCCATTGAAAAACATCATGTTATTCATATACCAGAAATGATTGAAGCTACTGACTGAATGAAAGGAGCTGGCATCTCACTCTCTTTGAATCTTCTTTATCATGCTAAGAGGAGCAGGAAAAAGCAAAAAATTTCAGAATTGCACCTTGCAATGCGGAGAAATTACTGTTTGTGCATTTACAATATTCATTGATTTTTGCCATTGAAAAACGTCCAGAAATGATTGAAGCTACTGACTGAATGAAAGGAGCTGGCATCTCACTCTCTTTGAATCTTCTTTATCATGCTAAGAGGAGCAGGAAAAAGCAAAAAATTTCAGAATTGCACCTTGCAATGCGGAGAAATTACTGTTTGTGCTTTTACAATATTCATTGATTTTTGCCATTGAAAAACATCATGTTATTCATATACCAGAAATGTTTGAAGCTACTGACTGAATGAAAGGAGCTGGCATCTCACTCTCTTTGAATCTTCTTTATCATGCTAAGAGGAGCAGGAAAAAGCAAAAAATTTCAGAATTGCAACTTGCAATGCGGAGAAATTACTGTTTGTGCATTTACAATATTCATTGATTTTTGCCATTGAAAAACATCATGTTATTCATATACCAGAAATGATTGAAGCTACTGACTGAATGAAAGGAGCTGGCATCTCACTCTCTTTGAATCTTCTTTATCATGCTAAGAGGAGCAGGAAAAAGCAAAAAATTTCAGAATTGCACCTTGCAATGCGGAGAAATTACTGTTTGTGCATTTACAATATTCATTGATTTTTGCCATTGAAAAACGTCCAGAAATGATTGAAGCTACTGACTGAATGAAAGGAGCTGGCATCTCACTCTCTTTGAATCTTCTTTATCATGCTAAGAGGAGCAGGAAAAAGCAAAAAATTTCAGAATTGCACCTTGCAATGCGGAGAAATTACTGTTTGTGCATTTACAATATTCATTGATTTTTGCCATTGAAAAACACATGTTATTCATATACCAGAAATGATTGAAGCTACTGACTGAATGAAAGGAGCTGGCATCTCACTCTCTTTGAATCTTCTTTATCATGCTAAGAGGAGCAGGAAAAAGCAAAAAATTTCAGAATTGCACCTTGCAATGCGGAGAAATTACTGTTTGTGCATTTACAATATTCATTGATTTTTGCCATTGAAAAACATCATGTTATTCATATCCCAGAAATGATTGAAGCTACTGACTGAATGAAAGGAGCTGGCATCTCACTCTCTTTGAATCTTCTTTATCATGCTAAGAGGAGCAGGAAAAAGCAAAAATTTCAGAATTGCACCTTGCAATGCGGAGAAATTACTGTTTGTGCATTTACAATATTCATTGATTTTTGCCATTGAAAAACGTCCAGAAATGATTGAAGCTACTGACTGAATGAAAGGAGCTGGCATCTCACTCTCTTTGAATCTTCTTTATCATGCTAAGAGGAGCAGGAAAAAGCAAAAAATTTCAGAATTGCACCTTGCAATGCGGAGAAATTACTGTTTGTGCATTTACAATATTCATTGATTTTTGCCATTGAAAAACATCATGTTATTCATATACCAGAAATGTTTGAAGCTACTGACTGAATGAAAGGAGCTGGCATCTCACTCTCTTTGAATCTTCTTTATCATGCTAAGAGGAGCAGGAAAAAGCAAAAAATTTCAGAATTGCACCTTGCAATGCGGAGAAATTACTGTTTGTGCATTTACAATATTCATTGATTTTTGCCATTGAAAAACGTCCAGAAATGATTGAAGCTACTGACTGAATGAAAGGAGCTGGCATCTCACTCTCTTTGAATCTTCTTTATCATGCTAAGAGGAGCAGGAAAAAGCAAAAAATTTCAGAATTGCACCTTGCAATGCGGAGAAATTACTGTTTGTGCATTTACAATATTCATTGATTTTTGCCATTGAAAAACGTCCAGAAATGATTGAAGCTACTGACTGAATGAAAGGAGCTGGCATCTCACTCTCTTTGAATCTTCTTTATCATGCTAAGAGGAGCAGGAAAAAGCAAAAAATTCAGAATTGCACCTTGCAATGCGGAGAAATTACTGTTTGTGCATTTACAATATTCATTGATTTTTGCCATTGAAAAACATCATGTTATTCATATACCAGAAATGATTGAAGCTACTGACTGAATGAAAGGAGCTGGCATCTCACTCTCTTTGAATCTTCTTTATCATGCTAAGAGGAGCAGGAAAAAGCAAAAAATTTCAGAATTGCACCTTGCAATGCGGAGAAATTACTGTTTGTGCATTTACAATATTCATTGATTTTTGCCATTGAAAAACGTCCAGAAATGATTGAAGCTACTGACTGAATGAAAGGAGCTGGCATCTCACTCTCTTTGAATCTTCTTTATCATGCTAAGAAGGAGCAGGAAAAAGCAAAAAATTTCAGAATTGCACCTTGCAATGCGGAGAAAATTACTGTTTGTGCATTTACAATATTCATTGATTTTTGCCATTGAAAACATCATGTTATTCATATACCAGAAATGATTGAAGCTACTGACTGAATGAAAGGAGCTGGCATCTCACTCTCTTTGAATCTTCTTTATCATGCTAAGAGGAGCAGGAAAAGCAAAAAATTTCAGAATTGCACCTTGCAATGCGGAGAAATTACTGTTTGTGCATTTACAATATTCATTGATTTTTGCCATTGAAAAACATCATGTTATCATTAAGAAATGATTGAAGCTACTGACTGAATGAAAGGAGCTGGCATCTCACTCTCTTTGAATCTTCTTTATCATGCTAAGAGGAGCAGGAAAAAGCAAAAAATTTCAGAATTGCACCTTGCAATGCGGAGAAATTACTGTTTGTGCATTTACAATATTCATTGATTTTTGCCATTGAAAAACGTTTCATATACCCAGAAATGATTGAAGCTACTGACTGAATGAAAGGAGCTGGCATCTCACTCTCTTTGAATCTTCTTTATCATGCTAAGAGGAGCAGGAAAAAGCAAAAAATTTCAGAATTGCACCTTGCAATGCGGAGAAATTACTGTTTGTGCATTTACAATATTCATTGATTTTTGCCATTGGAAAAACATCATGTTATTCCATATACCCAGAAATGATTGAAGCTACTGACTGAATGAAAGGAGCTGGCATCTCACTCTCTTTGAATCTTCTTTATCATGCTAAGAGGAGCAGGAAAAAGCAAAAAATTTCAGAATTGCACCTTGCAATGCGGAGAAATTACTGTTTGTGCATTTACAATATTCATTGATTTTTGCCATTGAAAATCATGTCCCAGAATGATTGAAGCTACTGACTGAATGAAAGGAGCTGGCATCTCACTCTCTTTGAATCTTCTTTATCATGCTAAGAGGAGCAGGAAAAAGCAAAAAATTTCAGAATTGCACCTTGCAATGCGGAGAAATTACTGTTTGTGCATTTACAATATTCATTGATTTTTGCCATTGAAAAACTGTTAATCATGATACCAGAAATGATTGAAGCTACTGACTGAATGAAAGGAGCTGGCATCTCACTCTCTTTGAATCTTCTTTATCATGCTAAGAGGAGCAGGAAAAAGCAAAAAATTTCAGAATTGCACCTTGCAATGCGGAGAAATTACTGTTTGTGCATTTACAATATTCATTGATTTTTGCCATTGAAAAAACATCATGTTATTCATATACCAGAAATGATTGAAGCTACTGACTGAATGAAAGGAGCTGGCATCTCACTCTCTTTGAATCTTCTTTATCATGCTAAGAGGAGCAGGAAAAAGCAAAAAATTTCAGAATTGCACCTTGCAATGCGGAGAAATTACTGTTTGTGCATTTACAATATTCATTGATTTTTGCCATTGAAAAACATCATGTTATTCATATACCAGAAATGTTTGAAGCTACTGACTGAATGAAAGGAGCTGGCATCTCACTCTCTTTGAATCTTCTTTATCATGCTAAGAGGAGCAGGAAAAAGCAAAAAATTTCAGAATTGCACCTTGCAATGCGGAGAAATTACTGTTTGTGATTTACAATATTCATTGATTTTGCCATTGAAAAACATCATGTTATTCATATACCAGAAATGATTGAAGCTACTGACTGAATGAAAGGAGCTGGCATCTCACTCTCTTTGAATCTTCTTTATCATGCTAAGAGGAGCAGGAAAAAGCAAAAAATTTCAGAATTGCACCTTGCAATGCGGAGAAATTACTGTTTGTGCATTTACAATATTCATTGATTTTTGCCATTGAAAAACGTCCAGAAATGATTGAAGCTACTGACTGAATGAAAGGAGCTGGCATCTCACTCTCTTTGAATCTTCTTTATCATGCTAAGAGGAGCAGGAAAAAGCAAAAAATTTCAGAATTGCAGCTTGCAATGCGGAGAAATTACTGTTTGTGCATTTACAATATTCATTGATTTTTGCCATTGAAAAACATCATGTTATTCATATACCAGAAATGTTGAAGCTACTGACTGAATGAAAGGAGCTGGCATCTCACTCTCTTTGAATCTTCTTTATCATGCTAAGAGGAGCAGGAAAAAGCAAAAAATTTCAGAATTGCAACCTTGCAATGCGGAGAAATTACTGTTTGTGCATTTACAATATTCATTGATTTTTGCCATTGAAAAACATCATGTTATTCATATACTAGAAATGTTTGAAGCTACTGACTGAATGAAAGGAGCTGGCATCTCACTCTCTTGAATCTTCTTTATCATGCTAAGAGGAGCAGGAAAAAGCAAAAAATTCAGAATTGCACCTTGCAATGCGGAGAAATTACTGTTTGTGCATTTACAATATTCATTGATTTTTGCCATTGAAAAACGTCCAGAAATGATTGAAGCTACTGACTGAATGAAAGGAGCTGGCATCTCACTCTCTTTGAATCTTCTTTATCATGCTAAGAGGAGCAGGAAAAAGCAAAAAATTTCAGAATTGCACCTTGCAATGCGGAGAAATTACTGTTTGTGCATTTACAATATTCATTGATTTTTGCCATTGAAAAACATCATGTTCCCAGAAATGTTTGAAGCTACTGACTGAATGAAAGGAGCTGGCATCTCACTCTCTTTGAATCTTCTTTATCATGCTAAGAGGAGCAGGAAAAAGCAAAAAATTTCAGAATTGCACCTTGCAATGCGGAGAAATTACTGTTTGTGCATTTACAATATTCATTGATTTTTGCCATTGAAAATCATCATGTTATTCATATACCAAAATGATTGAAGCTACTGACTGAATGAAAGGAGCTGGCATCTCACTCTCTTTGAATCTTCTTTATCATGCTAAGAGGAGCAGGAAAAAGCAAAAAATTTCAGAATTGCACCTTGCAATGCGGAGAAATTACTGTTTGTGCATTTACAATATTCATTGATTTTTGCCATTGAAAAACCATCATGTTTTTCATATACCAGAAATGATTGAAGCTACTGACTGAATGAAAGGAGCTGGCATCTCACTCTCTTTGAATCTTCTTTATCATGCTAAGAGGAGCAGGAAAAAGCAAAAAATTTCAGAATTGCACCTTGCAATGCGGAGAAATTACTGTTTGTGCATTTACAATATTCATTGATTTTTGCCATTGAAAAACTCATGTTATTCATATACCAGAAATGATGAAGCTACTGACTGAATGAAAGGAGCTGGCATCTCACTCTCTTTGAATCTTCTTTATCATGCTAAGAGGAGCAGGAAAAAGCAAAAAATTTCAGAATTGCACCTTGCAATGCGGAGAAATTACTGTTTGTGCATTTACAATATTCATTGATTTTTGCCATTGAAAATGTCCAGAAATGATTGAAGCTACTGACTGAATGAAAGGAGCTGGCATCTCACTCTCTTTGAATCTTCTTTATCATGCTAAGAGGAGCAGGAAAAAGCAAAAAATTTCAGATTGCACCTTGCAATGCGGAGAAATTACTGTTTGTGCTTTTACAATATTCATTGATTTTTGCCATTGAAAAACATCATGTTCATATACCAGAAATGTTTGAAGCTACTGACTGAATGAAAGGAGCTGGCATCTCACTCTCTTTGAATCTTCTTTATCATGCTAAGAGGAGCAGGAAAAAGCAAAAAATTTCAGAATTGCACCTTGCAATGCGGAGAAATTACTGTTTGTGCATTTACAATATTCATTGATTTTTGCCATTGAAAAACGTCCAGAAATGATTGAAGCTACTGACTGAATGAAAGGAGCTGGCATCTCACTCTCTTTGAATCTTCTTTATCATGCTAAGAGGAGCAGGAAAAAGCAAAAAATTTCAGAATTGCACCTTGCAATGCGGAGAAATTACTGTTTGTGCATTTACAATATTCATTGATTTTTGCCATTGAAAAACGTCCAGAAATGATTGAAGCTACTGACTGAATGAAAGGAGCTGGCATCTCACTCTCTTTGAATCTTCTTTATCATGCTAAGAGGAGCAGGAAAAAGCAAAAAATTTCAGAATTGCAACTTGCAATGCGGAGAAATTACTGTTGTGCATTTACAATATTCATTGATTTTTGCCATTGAAAAACATCATGTTATTCATATACCAGAAATGATTGAAGCTACTGACTGAATGAAAGGAGCTGCATCTCACTCTCTTTGAATCTTCTTTATCATGCTAAGAGGAGCAGGAAAAAGCAAAAAATTTCAGAATTGCACCTTGCAATGCGGAGAAATTACTGTTTGTGCATTTACAATATTCATTGATTTTTGCCATTGAAAAACATCATGTTATTCATATACCAGAAATGTTTGAAGCTACTGACTGAATGAAAGGAGCTGGCATCTCACTCTCTTTGAATCTTCTTTATCATGCTA